>NW_028246431.1:0-168559 GCF_964263255.1 Lissotriton vulgaris | reverse complement strand
GCATGTTCGACCCACGCCCTCGGGAACCCTCCTTCCCCCGCAGACCACGCATGCAACCTCGGAATCATCCGACCTTAAAATGGAACGCCAGATCAACGCTGTCATCTCTTCCAGCTAACACACCCTCAACCTTCTTTGAAAGACCTTCAACTGGATCCCCCTTGAACACAGGAAAACCACCACCTACGCCCTCATCAGCAGCAGACTGGACTATGGCAATGCACTCTATGCCGGGATTAACAAGAACCTAACCCGTAAACTCCAGAACATCCAGAACGCCAACGCCAGATTAGTCCTCAACCTACTGCGCCACTGCTACATCAGCCAACACCTAAGGACTCTACACTGGCTCTCTGTCGATAAGAGAATCATCTTCAAGCTACTCACCCACACCCACAAGTCTGTTCACAACACTGGACACACCTACATGAACCACCAGCTCTCATTCCACGCACCCCAAAGATCCTTCCGCTCGGCCCAGCTCTCACTTGCGTTGGTACCACACTTCAAGAAGACCAGAACAGGAGGATTTTCCTTCTCCCTCCTCGTAGCCAAGGCTTGGAACTCCTTCCATCTCCACCTCCGACAGATACCAACATTTTCCAAGTTCTTGAAGGACCTCAAGACCTGGCTCTTCGATTAATCACCGTAAACATCCAGGAGCTGTGCCCCCGCTCCACCCCAGCGCCTTGAGTCCCTTTCGTTGAGTAGCTGTGCTTTACAATGCCCTTATTCATTGTCATATTATTAGGAACATCTCGAAGTAATAATGCCAGATGGCAGTTCGATCATGCGATGCTCACGGATTAGTATGGACTGACTAAACACGTAAGTTTATACCGCTGTTTTTTAGGGATAACATAAGTACAGCCCTCTGCTTTATAGTCTGTTAGGCTTCTAAGGTCTCTTTTCACACAGGTTATCTCATATACAGCTAGCACCTCTGAACAGAGGTCACAGAAGATAGAATATCTACAAAAACACAGCAGAATAGGCAAATAATTACACAAATAAGAGACCATATTACTGCAATTATGGTAGAAGACAAAGATAGGATAGCAGAAATATTTCTTCTCCATTTTAAACAAATTTATGCTGAAGTACAGGTAGTGGACCCACAAGATTTAGAAAGTTACTTCGCCACATTTCAGCTACCTTAAATTACTAGGGCCAATATTGAAGCCCTGAATAAGTCTCAAGAACTTATAGAACTAACTGAAACACTAAAAGGGATGGCCAATGCTAAGGCTAGCGGAAATGATGGGATCCCTGTTGAAGTATGCAAGATGTTTTTATATGAACTCTCCCCATTCGTAATATTCTTGTTTAACCAAATTATGAAAGGGGTCCCTATTTCCAAAAGATTTAAGGAGTCAGTTGTGAATAGCATTCTAAAAAATACGCCCAATACGCTTATTAAATGCAGATCACAAGCAGTTATGAAAATCTGGGTAAATAAGATTGCTCTTTGTGCACAAGAAATGGTTCATGCTGACCAAACAGGATTCCTCCCAGGTAGATCAATGGCAGCTAATACTTTTTTTATACAGTGATTGATTATTTTTCAGTGAACAAGGAAAAGGCTGCAATCTTAATGATGGACGCAGAAAAAGCACTCAATTTTGTTGACTGGCAGGCCCTGTATTTTATTTTGTGGAAGTTTGGCTTTCCATCCCACTTGATAGGGGGGTTGAAATTTCTTTTTGGAGGATAACAAACTCCGAAGCAGCAGTAACGGGGGCCACGGCTTGGAGGTGACCCACGCACCCCCCAAAGCGTTATTACCACTTCTCGCGGTTCCCGCTCCGCGGGAAACGCTCGCCTTGGGGACATTGTAAGCAGCAGCAGCAGACGGGCGGACCACAAAGCCCAGGAGGCACCAGGCACCAGGGCACAGGCAGACCCTCCCACAACACCCTACACAGGTGCATTAAATCGGGGCCATCTCCGCGCATCGCAGTTGAAATTTCTTTTTGGAGGATAACGAACTCCGAAGCAGCAGTAACGGGGGCCACGGCTTGGAGGTGACCCACGCACCCCCCAAAGCATTATTACCACTTCTCGCCTGTCCAGCTCCGCGGGAAACGCTCGCCTTGGGGACATTGTAAGCAGCAGCAGCAGACGGGCGGACCACAAAGCCCAGGAGGCACCAGGCACCAGGGCACAGGCAGACCCTCCCACAACGCCCTACACAGGTGCATTAAATCAGCACCATCACCGCACATCGCGGTTGAAATTTCTTTTTGGTGGATAACGAACTCCGAAGCAGCAGTAACGAGGGCCATGGCTTGGAGGTGACCCACGCACCCCCCCAAAGCATTATTACCACTTCTTGCATTTCCCGCTCCGTGGGAAACGCTCGCCTTGGGGGCATTGTAAGCAGCAGAAGCAGACGGGCAGACCACAAAGCCCAGGAGGCACCAGGCACCTGGGCACAGGAAGACCCCCCACAACGCCCTACACAGGTGCATTAAATTGGCACCATCACCGCGCATCGCGGAACGAGCCGGGCGAAGCCCGGGCCAAGGGTGGGCCCGTCTGAGCCCGTCAGAGACAGTAAGAGACTGGGCTGGGCCACCCTATTTGACTCTTTTCTTTTATTTTTGAGTAAGACTTTAAAAGTGTTTAATATTTATTTTAATACAGCCTATACTATTGATTTTTATTGTTCTAGCATTTGAGTATACTTAATGTCTCCTGGAAAGGATAATGTCTCAAAAAAAGCAAAAAGGAAAACTACAGGAATGCAAGGGAGGGAGTAGCAGTATAACGGGTTCTATAACCGGTACATTAGATGCATTTATTACTAGAGCAGCTTCAGTCCTGGAAAAGTGGATAGCATTAACAGAACACAGTCTGTCGCTAGATCCTACATTCCTGCGAAGATCCTCTCTTGGGGGGATTGCCTCTGTGCCGTCCCCCGACCATACTGTTACTATTAGCTCCCAGCCCGATGTAATATCTCAAAAACAACAGGATCTATCCGTCATTTTAGATTCGAGCGAGGCTGATGCAAGTATTGTTTCCTTTAAGTCATATCCCAGAGTAGCCCCGGCCACTAGTAAACCCCTGTATAAGGCCAATAAACCACTAAGTGGAAAAACTGTAACTGTTAATACTATTACCACTAATCTAAAACGTAAGCGAGGAGGCAATCAGCAGAAAGGGGGGCGTATCAAAAAACCAAAGGTAATACCATCTAACCCTATTGCAAAGGTGACCGAGGTGAGGAAAATTAGATTAGAACATGATGAAGAAACTGGATGTAGTTCTACTAATCCCACTGATGTTAGAGATGATTGTATGACCAAGGAGGCCAGGAATGAAGGGTGCACGCTAGAAAATATTGAACACCTGGTCAAATCCCTAGTCTTGCCCATACTGGAACCATTAAGACGGATTAGTGATCAGATAGGGGTACTTGAAAAAACTACTCAGGATAATTCTGCTATGTTAAAGAAGCTGTACAAAAGGGGGTGGTGATGGACGGAGCATCTGAATCAATCAAACACTCACACCCAGTTAAAAGATCTGGGTTTAATCCATCACCGTTCTTTAGCCCACTCTGCCACCCCAGTTCAGACATGGCTATATGCAAACCGGCTTCCTTGAATCCAATGGCAAAGTGAGCAAAGGACTCACGTCTGAGCATACCCTGCCACACCTATGGCGGCCAAAAGCGGTACAAAAGGGGGTGGTGATGTACGGAGCATCTGAATCAATCAAACACTCACACCCAGTCAAAAGACCTGGGTTTAATCCATCACCGTTCTTTAGCCCACTCTGCCACCCCAGTTCAGACATAGCTATATGCAAATAAGTCTGACCCTGTGCCTCATGGGAACAGTCCAGCCCGAACTGCCAAGCCATGTCTTCCCTGGACCGGAAACAAGCTTCCGAGGACCGGTTTCTGGCATTCCAGCCATCTACAGCCCGGCTTGCTTGAATCCAGAGGCAAAGTGAGCAAGGGACTCACGTTTGAGCATACCCTGCCACACTTATGGCGGCCAAAAGTGGTACAAAAGGGGGTGGTGATTGACGGAGCATGTGAATCAATCAAACACTCACACCCAGTCAAAAGATCCGGGTTTAATCCATCACGTTCTTTAGCCCACTCTGCCAACCCACTTCAGACCTGGCTATATGCAAATCAGTCTGACCCTGTGCCTCATGGGAACAGTCCAGCCCGAACTGCCAAGCAAAGTCTTCCCTGGACTGGAAACAAGCTTCCGAGGACCGGTTTCTGGCATTCCAGCCGTCTTCAGCCCGGCTTGCTTGAATCCAGTGGCAAAGTGAGCAAGGGACTCATGTCTGAGCATACCCTGCCACACTTATGGCGGCCAAAAGCGGTACAAAAGGGGGTGGTGATGAACGGAGCATCTGAATCAATCAAACACTCACCCCCAGTCAAAAGGTCTGGGTTTAATCCATCACCGTTCTTTAGCCCACTCTGCCACACCAGTTCGGACATGGCTATATGCAAATCAGTCTGACCCTGTGCCTCATGGGAACAGTCCAGCCCGAACTGCCAAGCCAAGTCTTCCCTGGACCGGAAACTAGCTTCCGAGGACCGGTTTCTGGCATTCCAGCCCTCTTCAGCCCGGCTTGCTTGAATCCAGTGGCAAAGTGAGCAAAGGACTCGATGGGAGAACGGTGATGGATTAAACCCAGATCTTTTGACTGGGTGTGAGTGTTTGATTGGTTCAGATGCTCCGTCCATTACCACCCCCTTTTGTACCGCTTTCGGCCGCCATAAGTGTGGCAGGGTATGCTCAGACGTGAGTCCCTTGCTCACTTTGCCACTGGATTCAAGCAAGCCGGGCTGAAGACGGCTGGAATGCCAGAAACTGTTCCTCGGAAGCTTGTTTCAGGTCCAGGGAAGGCATGGCTTGGCAGTTCGGGCTGGACTGTTCCCATGAGGCACAGGGTCAGACTGATTTGCATATAGCCATGTCTGAACTGGGGTGGCAGAGTGGGCTAAAGAACGGTGATGGATTAAACCCAGATCTTTTGACTGGGTGTGAGTGTTTGATTGGTTCAGATGCTCCGTCTATTACCACCCCCTTTTGTACCGATGTTAAAGAAGCTAGCAGAGATTAAAACTATTCATATCACTCCCCCTACTTTACCAGGGGATTAACACCTGAGCACAGCTAATGGAAAATCAGCGCAAGTAAGTAAAGTACTACCCAAATCAGTATGTGGCAAGGTAAACAGTAAAGCCACGGAGGGGGTAAGACTAGAGACCGTAGTGACCAGAGCACCAGATGATAGGCACAATGATAAAGGTAATATAGAGAAGATTAAGGAGAAACTAGAAAAGACCATAGTGCCTGATATAGATGCACAAAAAAACAGAAAAGGAGGCAGAAAGAGAGTAGATCTCCCTCCAGATTCATCCCTGTATGTGATTGTGTTAGCTGGTGTCCCCGAGTGGAAAGATGACAGGGTTGAAACCTTTTATGAGTTAAAAAATAAGGTCATGTTTTGGCTAGGAAAAAATAGAACTCTTAGACCTGATCTACACGGGGAGATTTTAAATGTGCGTAGAGTAAATTGGGTGGGTCATGAAAGAAAGGACATAGAAGGTGATTGCATTATAGTTAATTTTAGAGACCCGCGAGTGGTAGAGTTCATAAGAGCTTTCCCAAATCATGGTAACCCAGGGGGTATATTCACTTTTGATTTAACCTACTTCTATCCACCAGCCCCCACCGTTCTAGGAGATTTTAATGGATTAAGGTTCCAAAATCAATATTACGGAAGTAATAACTTTGCACCTAGAGCAATATATAAAGCTCCGCAGGCATTTGAAGGCTATGGAAGTCATTTCCATAATAATTCCTATCATAGGGGTAATTATTACCCCCCAGGGGAACATTTTAATGTCTTAACATACAATCATTTCGTACCTCTGACCGGGCTAGGGGAGGTGGATTGACCAATAGTCATGCAGGTAGCAAATAAGTTAACTGAAAGTCCTAAATATTATTCAGATAAGGATAAGCAAGCCATAGTAGACTTTCAGGTTCAATCCCCTTTCTTCAATGATAATACAAAGAGAGTAGATACTAGCACGATAAGTAACTTACTCATGACGGATATAAATCTGAATAGGGAGGCGAGTGACTGTAATATGGAAAACCCTGCGATTATGCATGATACAGGTGAAGTAAGGAACAAGCATACCTGGTCCATTATTTCCTGGAACATAGCAGGACTAAGAGCTAAATTAGATAATCCGGATTGGGTTAAAATGACAGATGTTTTTGAAATTATATGTTTACAAGAAACATGGGCAACGGAAGTATACCATTTAAATGGTTTGAAAACTGTATTTACACCGGCAATAGGTTCATCATATGGCAGAGCGAAATGGGGGCTCTGCACATATGTCTCGAATAATTTTAAGTGTAAAAGCATAGAGATTTTTTATAATAACTGTTTTTACCATATTTTTGGGTTACATTTGAATAAGAGATTCTGTTGGGTAATTATGAATTTGTATAACAATGTGCCAGCTACAGAGATTCTAGTTAAATTACTGAGATCTGAGCTCAATAGCCTATTGTGTAAAGATAATAAGGAGTTTGTAGTGGTATGGGGGGTAGATTTCAATTGTGCTATATGTAAAAGAGGTTAAAAGGGGAATTGTGGTCTAATGACTTACACGGAATCAACATTGACACATTTTGGTCATACAGTAGCTGGGGAAGCCCTGAATTAAATTATTTTTTTTAATGACCTAAGCTTTGCCAATAAGATTTGTAATCCTGAAGTACCCTTTTCGGCCACCTTTACGGGTAGAGGGGCATCCACGACGATAGACTACATCTTGATCTCTACAATTATGGTGATTGTGTTTATAACTACTGTATGTTGGAAAGCCCAGTAAGCGATCACTTTGCTATAAAAGTTGAAATTTCATATTTGGGCCCCAACCCAAATGGGGAAAACATAACTAGGCTAAAAGTCAGGGATATCGATATTTCAAGACAAAATAGATATGCCCTTAAATGGACTAAGGTAATTCCGGATGAGTTCTTGCACAATATAATTAATTCTTGTAAAACGTGCTTCAGTGTCTGCTTGGATATGGAAGTGGACAACACTGAAACGATTAATAATTTTATGGAAATAATACTGCATATTAAGAACAGCTTATGGGTGGAAGTGAAGAACCCAAAGAAGAAGAGTCGGAGATGGTTTGATTCCACTTGTACCAAGGCACACAAATTACTTAAACGGGCCTTGAATAGTAAGGTAAGGGATAAGATACTGGTCAGGGAGCTCCGTAAAGAGTATACATTTGCATTAAAAACAAGGAGGGACACGCTGAAGAAGGAAGCATGGGAGAGGTTAATAGATGCTTCCAGTTCACAAGATATGACTGCATTCTGGAAGGCAGTTAATGCCCCCCATTTCAAAGATAACTCTAAGGCGCGGATGGAGATAGCCATCACTTAAAATGAATGGGTCAGCCACTTTGAAAAACTTTATAGTGTCCAGACGCCTAATATGGAAAGTGGGAGTGAGCTGATTGGGGACAATAGCAGAAAGGGACTGGAGGGGACCCTGAACTCAACTTTACCCTGGAGGAGGTGATCAAGGGCATCAGCTCTAGCCAGGGTGGCAAGGCACCAGGACCTGATGGCGTCCCTGTCAACATCTTTAAAAATATTATGATGCTATGGGTGCCATTACTAACGAGAGTTTTTAACGCTGCATGCTCAGTGGGTCTGGTCCACACATGGTATATGTCAATTATAATTTCCATTTTTAAAAATGGTGACAGGACCAACTGTATCTGCTACCTTCCCATATTGTTGCTTGACTCAACGGTAACAATTATCGGCAGAGTCATTCTTAATAGGTTGCACTCATGGGCTGAGGATCACAAGATTATTAGCGACCTACAATATGGCTTTAGAGAAGGAGTTGGGACAATAGAACAAAGCCTCAACTTATATATGATTATAGAAAAATATACTAAGGCCAAAGATGGTAGGATGTTTTTAACTTTTGTGGATCTGACATCCGCCTTTGACTGTGTTACACACAGTAAATTGTGGGCAATTTTAGAACGACTGGGTGTTGAGGATAATATAATTCTATTTCTTAAAGATTTGTATAATGGTGCAAGTGCCACGGTCAGATATGGAAAAAAAGGAGAATGCACACCGATGTTTAATATTGCGAGAGGTGTGAGGCAAGGATGTGTCCTTGCCCCATTTTTATTCACTATCTATATAAATGACCTCGAAAATATTTTATTGCAAGAATGTCATGATATGCCAACGGCAAGTAAGCGTCATATACCGGCTCTTATTTACGCAGATGATGCCGTATTGATGGCTAGGACCCCAGTGGCGATGCAATTAATGATTTCATCTTTTACTACCTTCATGACCAAATTGGACCTGAGGGTAAATAGTGCAAAAACCTTTTGTATGAACTGTGGTAAAGGAGCTAATAATTAAAAAAAACATGTTTATTGACTCCTAACCCCTAGAGTATACCCAGACGTTCTCGTATTTGGGTGTTTTGTTCGACTACACAGGACAGTGAGGCAATGCCGTTAGAAGTAGAAACTTGCTTTATATTAAGTCTATAATGGCCCTTAAGTTATTTGGTAAAAAGTTGGGATCAAAACTAGTGAAGGAACTTTTATGCATTTATAAGGCAAGCTGTGTGGCGATAGCCACATATGGGGCCGGTATCTGGGGGGATACGAATGTAACAATCTTACAGATTACTGAAAATAGTTTTCTGAGGTATCTCTTATCTCTAAATCACAAAAAGGTACAAAGTTCCCCAGAGGAGCGATAAAAAGTATGTGTGTGCTAGGGAGGAGAACCAGGCCTGTCGTTATACATTAAGCAGCGTAACAATCCTGCCCTTCTTTTTCCCCTACCTGACCAAGTTCCACTCAGCCTTACCATACATGAATAGCACCTTGCCATGGGGAGTCCCATTCAACTTTGATCACAACCTTTGTACGTTTGTGATATCACCATCTCCCAGTACACATTCAATTGTCTCACTTGGACACTGAATCTAAACCACGTTATAACTAGCAGGTTTGGGTGTAATTTCGTGATCTACACCACGTTATAACTAGCAGGTTTGGGTGTAATTTCGTGATGCACTATCTTGTGGGCACTTGGGTTTCCTTCTCTACTACCCACCTTAAATATGGCCGCCGCGTTCTCAACATCGGGCATCAACAATCAGTCACGACGCGCAAACACCGAGCCCACGCGTGCGCGGACGGGGACACCGGGGACCACGCCCACCGGCAGAGTCCTTTTTGCGGAAGTACGGGACACTATTTAGTCCCGGCTGTTTTGGTACTCCGGCACCAGCTGTTCCGCGCTACCGTTGGAGCGCTCTTCGTGTGGGTAGGTTTCGGACCCCGGCTGCTCACGCTACAGGTAAGCGGTGTGTACGTCTGTGAACGGAAAGATCCCTGTTGGGTTGTAGGTGTCCTCCACATCTCACTGTTGATTTTCTGCCACTAACCTCGAGGGTCTTCTCGAGTGATCCACATACCCTCGTGGACACCGGCTCCCAGTGTGGCGGTTTGTGGTTAAGGCTTGCCGTGTTGGTCGGGGGACAGGCCACACGGGGGGCCTGGTTTGGTGATTAAGGTACCATATCACGGCTGCTTTCGCCACCTGGACCAGGGTGTTGACGGCACCTTCTGTCTTACGCAAGGCAGGCCTCATCTCACATCCCCCCGGGGGTCCGCCCGTCGACTTGACAGGGTTTGCTATGCATGCCAACCTCTTGGAATGTCCTGGAGGTGTTTGGTTTGACTCGTTATGATCTCGGAAGCGGTGGCCGACACAACAACGAGCTATTCCATATCTCTCTTTCGAGGTATTCTGTACCCACCACCTGATGATTAGCCTTCTAAACAGTGTGCATTTCACACCCCTCTCCCTCTGAAGTTGAAACTGACACTCAGTGCATGATGTATACGTGTGTCTCTTTCTGTTACAGGTACCTTACCTTATTGAGCAGCCCCACAAGAATAGACTGCGGGGCCCATTAGGGACACTCCTAGGGTAAGGACTAGCCCCTGCAATCTCTACCTTTTGACATCGTTTCCCTCCAATTTGAAGTGTTTTTGCATTGCCATACTACTTAGATATGGCCATGGATATCTAACTTCGAGATGCCAATCCAATGAATTTCCTAATAATTTCCTGGTTTTTAATTAATGTTTGTATGTGTGTACCACGGAGAACTGTGATGAACTGTGGAGATCTATTGTTGATGAGATATCGCCACTTTGTAAACTGCCTGACTTATTTCTACGCATTTTTTCTAGGTCTCCCCGTTAGAGCAGGACCACTAGGCCTGCCTTCTTACTGACCCAGTGAGGTTGTATGTTTCACCTTTTTGTTGTCTTTCACTGTGTAGTACTGAGCACTCGAGGTCCTGAAGAATTGCCAGTTAGGCAAGAAACATGTCGACCTATTTAGAGTGTTGAGTTAGTCAGCTGTACCCCTTACAGTCCCTACCTCCCCTCCCACCCTTTTAACCAAGGGAGCCAGCCACGTGAATAAAGACCCTTGTGGACTGACCCACCTTCTTTTAACATCACCACCCTTTTCACGACTACACCTTGACCCAGACCCCTCACACGCACTTAACAAAAGAACTCCAACAAAGAGCGCCTTTGGCGCCCGTCGGACATTGCAGCGCCAGTCTGACGAGGAGCAGGAGACCAATGATGAAGCATGACACCTAGCTGTCTGGGTGTGTGAGGTCTTCTAGTTCCAATAAGGGAACATCTTGTCCCCTGCCTTGGTTCTCCTCCCTAGCACACACATACTTTTTATCGCTCCTCTGGGGAACTTTGCACCTTTTTTCTGATTTGGTGGACTGGACATGTACACTGGACCCCTTTAAATATTGTCCATAAGTGGTTCCCACTTTTGTACTTAGTATCTCTTATCTCTACCAGATAGTATATCTACATACAATTGCCACGCTGAACTAGGTTCTCTCATCAGTCTATATTGACGCTGCAGGCTATTCAACCTTATCTAACCCTGCAGATGAAAGATCATGAAAGATTTCTGTTGATACGCTTTAAATTTGGGATGCTATTTCGTTTACTGAGTTTCCCAACTACCAATGATTGGTCAGAAACATAACTAGATGTCCCTGTGACGAACTGTCCACCCTATCTGACATTCATATATTATTTTTTTGTAAATTTTACACAATTTTAAGGAAAAGGTGGATTATGCCCATTTTGAGATATTTGAATTTAAAACAATGCCCCCCTGCTTTTTTAGCAATCCAGAAGCTAGATGATATATTCTCTGTGGCATCTGTCTCTGCTTATTAAAAAATGTTTATTATTCACGGAAATCTATAATAATGTAACCTGGAATATATAATGTGTTCATATTTATTAGGATGACTTTTTAACTTGCTGAATTTGATAATTTTGTAGGCTGTTTTTATTTGCTGTGATATATATGCAAACTTTTATGGTTAATTGTGATATAACCGAATAAAGTCTTTGAGTTGAGTTGATAGGGATGTTAAAGAAAATATACAAAGGGGACACAGCGAAGATAATTATTAATGCGGAACAGGTTGGAGAGCTGGTGATTAGGCTTGGCACCTAAAAAGGGATGCCCAATATTCCGACTTCTATTTTTTCTCTTCATTGCGCCACTCGCAATATAAATCTTTGGTTAGCCAGGCAATATAATTAGCAGCGCCTTCATCAAAATATGATAATGTTATTCTAAATCATATGTTAAAAGAGAGTGTAATTAATTTACCAGTTTTTCTTCAGTCAGCAAAACTACCTAAGAAACCAAGATATATGGTTATAAAGACAATAGCAAGACCCACCCAGCGACTCCATAAAGCAGATAATGTTTTGCCATGCCATGCATTTACGTCTCTCCAAGATTGTGCACTGTGGTGCTTACAGCTTTCACAAAGGATGTTGCAGTCTTAGAGTGATCTAAGTTTTTTTTAAGTTAGGTGACTTTTATAATTCTACTAATCTGATAACCTAGGAATCATTTTTACAGCAATTTGGTAGCCCAAATCAATTTTTATGGTTAAGTTTTATATGAATAATAAGTTTCTTTAAAAATAATTATACAATGATTAATGATGTAGCAAGAATATTAACAAGAGGGATTAATGATATGAAAGTTTGTTTATTATTTATTTAAGAGTTTTATATAGCGCTAGCCAGACCCAAAGGTATCGGAGCGCTTTACAACATAAGTTGTGGGCAAGAGCCTACGTTTGGGTAGCAGCTATCCATTTGGAAGGGATCAGTTGAGGAAGAGGTCTTTGAGTTGCCTTTTGAATTTTACAAAGGAGGAGGTGGTCCTGATATGGACTGGGAAGGAGTTGCAGATTTCCAGATTTCTTGGAGGGATGAGGAGTAGAGTATTGGTACTCCTAAGGCTCCTTGCCTGACTGGGTTTTTGAGTTTGGCGGCCAGGTAGGCGGGTTTTCCAGTGTGGAGAGCTTTGTGTGTGAGACAGGCAGTTCTGAAGTTAGCACGCATTTTGATTGGGAGCCATTTTAGTTCTCTGAGTGCAGGCGAGATGTGTTCAAATTTCTTTACTCCGGTGACCATTCTGGCTGCTGCATTAGGAGTTGATCTGAGGGGAGCTAAGTGGGATTTTGCTGTTCCTGTGAGAGTTGCAGTCCCATAGTCCAGTCTGGGCAGCACTAGGGATTGAGTAGCTCATTAGGAGGGATGAAGGGTTTTATTATGTTTAGCAGTTTAAGGTTGAGGAAGGCGCTCTTGACAGAGTTTTTGATGTGTTTGTCCATTTGTAATTTTGGGTCCAGAGTGATTCCCAGTGATTTTACGTAGTCGGCCAGGTTGAGATTGCAGTTAAGAGCATCAATGACTTTTACCCATTCTGTGACTTGGGGGTTCTGCTCCTTATTGGAAATGAGAAGGATTTCTGTTTTGTCTTGGTTGAGTTTCAGGAGGTTGAGTGATAGCCAGTGTTGGACTTCTGTTAGAGTGTTAGAGTGTCATTTAGTCTTAGGATGACGTCCATGTAGGAGGTTTTCGAGATAGATCTCAATGTTTTCCGCATAAAGGTAGAAGGGGATGTTGGATTTTTTGAGTATGGAGATGAGGAGTTCCATGTAGATGTTGAAAAGGTGTGGGGAGAGAACTGATCCTTGGGGTATACCCCTGCTGACAGGGCATAGATCTGACAAGAAGTTGTTGATTTTTATTCTTTGGGTGCAGTTCTGCAGAAAGGAGGTGAACCCCTGTAAGACCACCTCAACCACTCCCATCCTTTCTTGCAGTACCTTAATTAGTAATTTTTGGTCGACCGTGTGAGAAGACAGTAGTGGTCATTATCCAGAGAATTGTGGATATCATCTATGACATTCAGGATCGCTGTCTCTGTGCTACAGCCTTTTCTGAAACCCGATTGGTGAGGGTCTAGAAAGTTGTTGCATTACATATGTTAGGTAAGTTGGAGAAGAACACACCTTTCCAGGATGTTAGCTAGAAGAGGGAGATTGGAGATGAGTCTGAATTTGTTCAGATCATTTGTGTGACTTGACCGATTTCGAGACAGTCAGGCATGACTCCATTTCTCAGGGAGGTATTTATTATCTTGGTCCAGATCAGGGCTAGGGTGAGATGGAGCTTTCTGGCCAGTTGGGTGGGAATGCGGTCCGAGACGTGAGATGAGATGAGGGGTGGATCTGAAATAATTTTTGCGATCTCAGCTTCGGAGATGGGGTTAAAGGATTTCCAGTTGTTTGGGTAGTGCTCAAGTGTGATAACTTCTGTCTCAGTGAGTGCACTGCTGTGGGGGTGGCAGCGGTGAACATCCAGGGAGAGCTCAATCTTTGTGATTTTGTCATTAAAGGAGTTGGCATAGCTATCTCATAGGTCTTTGGAGGCCAGAACTGAGGTTGAGGTTGGTTTTGAAGTTTGTTGTCTTATGAGATTGAAGAGTTCTTTTAGCCTCTTTTTTGCTTTTTCATGAGCACTACAGAAGAAAGACTTTTTTTCATTCTTGATTTTTTTTACATTTCCTGTGCAATGATTTGAGTCGAGCAAGGAGGATAGTGGATGGGTTGTTCCACCAGAGTCTTTCTGCAGCTCTTACCTGTCTTCTTTTGGAGTTAATATCTGTGTTGAACCAGGATCTAGATGGGTTGTTCCTGACTTTTCTTTCAAGGGGGCTAATTGGTCCATGATGGAAGTCATATTTGTGCTGTAGTGGGAGGTGAGTTCTGTTGTGGAGAGGTTGTCTGTTGTGATAGGAAGGAGTGAGCTTACCCTTTCCTCCAAGTCACTGAGGGGAATTTGACTTCGATTTCTCAACCAGTGGGGGAGGGGGTTCCTGTGTGCGTGGCAGTCTTTTGGTAGTTTGGTTGATATACAATGTAATGCCATTGCAGACTTTTTTATATCCAAGGTTGAGGGCATTTATCAATCTTTGGCCTCCCTTCCACCTCCAATTGATCTCTCTCAACCCGGTTCTATCTGCAATGCTTCCGTCTCCCCTACTAAGTTCATTCACAACTGGACACCATTTGATGACTCCTCCTTCCTGTCTTGTTTAAAAAGCATCAGGTCAGGTTCCCCGCGGGACCCAGTCCCTATGAAGATACTGAAACAACTTGACCTTGAACCACGGAGATTCCTAATGAGGCTACTTAACATCTCTCTCACTGAATCTCGGGTGGAACAGGACTGGAAACATGCCATGGTCGTCCCCCTGCTAAAAAAATCTGGTGCTGACATCACAAATCTTGCCAACTTCAGGCCTATATCCCTGCTGCCAGCCTGTTCCAAAATATTGGAGCGCCATGTTAACACCCAGCTCAATGAGTTTGTTGAAAACGCGGGTTATCTTCATCCATCCCAATCAGGCTTTCGCGCTAATTATTCCACAGAATCCGCACTCCTTGGGGTGACTGAGCGACTCCGACACGGTATCGATAGCGGTGAGACCTTTGCGCTTATTCTTCTTGATTTAAGCGCTGCTTTCGATACCGTGTCCCATTCCATCTTATTGGAGTCTCTCTGCTCCCTTGGTGTTGTTGGACCAGCGCTTGCCTGGGTGGCCTCATTTCTCAATGAGCGCACCTTTCAGGTTTTCTCAAACAAAGCTGAATCTGCGATGCACTCCTCTGCTTACGGCGTCCCTCAAGGGTCTATATTGAGCCCTCTGTTGTTCAATATTTACATCAGACCACTTGCTTCTATCGTAGAGGACGCTGGTCTGTCTATATACTCACGACACGCAGATTGTGTTTTCTTTGTCTAGCAGCAGGGCTCAGGACACTTCTGCCCTTAAAACTGGCCTTTCTCGTGTTGCAGCTTGGATGCAAGCGCATCTGCTAAAGCTCAACGGTGACAAGACCGAGGTGATCTTACTAGGCAAACATAAAGATCTGTGGGGCTCTAGACACTGGCCCAGTGATATGGGTCCGCTGCCTACCCCCGTGCCTGTTGCTCGTAACCTCGGTGTCCTGATCGACGATAAACTCTCGATGAGGCAGCAGGCAACTAAGGTCGCTGCAATCTGTTTTAATACTCTACGCTGGCTGCAGAAGATCATATGGATGTTGCCTGAGTCCACTCGAAGAACTGTCGTACAAGCCCTTGTGATGTCCCGCATCGACTATGGCAATGTGCTCTATCTAGGAGCAGATAAAGCCACAATCAATAAACTCCAGTTTGTACAGAACTCAGCTGCTCGCCTGCTGCGCAATGTTCCACGTAGAACGTCCGCAATGCAAGCTCTGCGTGACCTTCACTGGTTAAAAATTTCTGATCGTGTAGTCTTCAAAACTTTGTGCTTCCTATTTAAGATTCGTCAGGGTTTTGCTCCCATCTACCTGCACAATCTTGCCCAGCCATATCAGCCTGACCGCTCTCTTAGGTCATCCAACAATGGCAATCTTGTGATTCCTAGAATCCGACTGGCAAAAATGGGAGGCCGTTCATTCGCATATCTAGGACCTAAGATGTGGAATGCTCTCCCGTTGGCGCTAAAAACAGAAACTAGTCTTCTTGCTTTCCGCAAAAAATTGAAGACTCTTCTGTTCTAAGTTCTTCGGTTCTGTTTTTCTTTTCTTTCAGCAATTGCTTGTTTTCTTCTTCAGTCTGTCCCTGGCGCCGGGAAACCCATTGCGGGTAGCTGTGCGCAATACAAGTTCAATAAATAAATAAATAAATAAATGTGGAATAATATGACATAATGGTCTGACCAGTCGACCGGCAGCATGTGGTCGATGGTGACTGTGTCTACTTGTGCAAAATTAGCATCCAGGATTGGTCCTTTGTCATGGGTTTGTTCTGTGCAGTGTTGGGTAAGTTATTGTTGTGTAGAAGTTCATTCAAGATTTGGATCATTGAGTTGTTCTCCTTGTTCTAGTGTAGGTTGAGGTCACCTAGAATTATGATGTTGAAGTCTTGGAATGCACAGTGAGTTATCAGGTCGGAAAGATGTTCTCCAAATGAGGAGGTTTTGCCAGGCGGATGGTAGAGGAGATGGCATAGTAGTGTTTTGTTGATGCTCGTCTTAATGGGGGCAGTTAGACATTCAAATGAGTTATATTTGAAGGAGTCAGTTTCCGTTACGGAGATGGTGTTCTTGTGTATGATTGCAATACCCCCTCCTCGTTGTTTTTTTCTGTCTTTGTTGATGATTGTGGTATAGGAAACTGGTATTGGCTGCTACGTCAAAGTGCGAATAATGAGCTTACTGAGGAGATGCTTCCAAAATTATCTATGAAACGGACTGTAGGTTTAGTACCAAAGAATGGCAACCTCTGAGTTAGATTAGTCATAAAGCTGCGAGACTAATATCAAGTTTTAAATATCATGATACAGAATTATTGGAAGCAAGAATATTGTGGTCAAGAATAACAACTTTAAGGTAAGAAATATTGATTTAAAAAATATAGAAGTCGTTAATATCATTTGCATAAATATAGTTGCTTAAAATATCGATTTTTTCATTAGTATTGTAGCATATATTGTAAATGTATGTGATGTATTTTTTGTAATTAGTATTGTTTTTAAAATATGTGTTACATTTTTAGTACTTGTTATTTTATTGTAATTACATTTAGCATGTTTTAGTTCCATAGCGGGTTGTGGGTTTATAGGGGAATAGGGTGAGAAGTCATTTAATTATAATAAATGAATGAAATAAATGAATGAATATATTTATTTATTATTGTCTTTTTAATTAAAATTGTATTATGTTAATTGTGGTTTTTTTTTTTGTAAATTGTAGGTGCAGAGTGTGGGGTTTATAGGGGTAAAGGGTGGAAAGAAATGTATTTTTTAATAATTAGTTGTATATTAATATTAATTAATGAATTAATTGACAATTAACTATGGTAATTGTGTAATTAATGTTAGGGGTGCTTGTGGGATTTTTAGGGGTAAAGGGTTGGAAGTAATTTATTTTTAATTAGTTAATGATTAGTTGATAATTAATATTAAATAATTACTTGATAATTAATTAGTGTAGCTGTTACATTATTTTGATTTCTATGAGGGTTTTGGGTTTTTAGGGGTGAAATACATTTTGCTTATTTTACAATTAGTTGTTCAATACTATTAGTTACTTAATTGAAAAAGTTTTTAATTGTGTAATTCATTTTTTACAGTTTAATTTTAAGTGTGGGTTGTGGGGATTATAGGTGTAAAGGGTGGGAAGTTATTTAAATTTTATGTGTTTTAATTTTGTTTTAATGAAGAAAAGTTGTTTAATTCATAGTTATGTTAATATTGCAAATATTGTTTTTTATTTTCAATGTGGGTTGTGAGTTGTGTGGTGTTATAGGGAAGGAAATAGACTAAATATATGTATGAATTAATGTTGTTCTTACTAATTAGCTGCTAAATAAAAATATTTATTTGTTTGAAAAGTCTTTATTTATTTTAAATAAATATAATGTTTGTAGGTATTTGTGAGATGTTTTTAACATTGTATATGTTTTTATTTTTTAATATTAAACATATTTTTGTTTTTATTTTTAACATATTTAATTTTTTTTCATTAACTTAAAAAAACATTTTTATTTTGTAGCTTACAGTTTGTTTTTAATTTTGAACTGACTGGAATGGGAATAGTATATTTTATCTGTCCGCTATTCAACTCTTACTGTTGCACTCATTGGAGTGGGAATAGTAATTGTTATGTTATGTTATGTTGTTATGTTATTCGCTCTTGTATAGCGCTCGAATCACCCTGGGGCATCTCGGCGCTGCCTAGAGAAGACATCACTAATAGCGACACCTGGGCTGAGTTGGAATCTAATACAAGAAGGCTTTTAGTTGTTTCCTGAAAGTTGTATACAATGGAGTATCCCTTAGGGATTTGGGAAGACTGTTTCAATATTTAGGGGCAAGGTAGGAGAAGGCCATACCTCCTGTGTGTTTGAGACGGATGCAAGGAATATGAAGCAACCTCGCCGAACCCGATCTCAGCAGACGGCCAGGGGTGTATCTGTTCAGTTTCTTTTGTAAGTATTGGGGGCCTCGGCCGTTTAGTGCATTACAAGACAGACAGCAGATTTTGAAGATGGATCTTTTTTTTACCGGTAGCCAGTGTAAAGATTTTAACAAAGGCAGTGACGGAGTGCTGGCAGGCATATTTAAGATCATTCTGGCAGCGGTATTTTGGATAACGTGAAGTTTGTTTAGAAGTGTTGATCCTACCTCGGCCAATAGGGCGTTCCCATAATCCAAACGGCTGATCACCATCTCTTGGATCAGCGTTCTACGGTGGTCGGTTGGAATGTATGGGAGGATTTTTCGAAGTAGTCGGAGACTATAGTAGCAGGAACCAGTAGTGGCTGCTACATGATCCTGCATTGACAGTGAACAATCTAATTTTACGCCTAGGTTTTTTACACACTGTTTTGGAGCGGGGGGATACTCAGTTGTGAGGGCCACCCTTCATTAGTCCAGATAGTAGTGGCCTTTCCCAGAAGCATAACTTCTGTTTTACCCGGGTTCAGCTGGAGGCAGTTGTTGGTCATCCAGTTGGATATTGCCAGTATGCCTTTGGCAAAGCGGAGCCTGTCTGCCTCTGGGTTTGGGCTGATGGTAAACAGTAGCTGGGTGTCATCCACGTAGGATATTGTTTCGAAACCTAATGCTTCTACTGCCTGCACTATCCAACGCTTTCCCTACTGTTGGACTCCCCGGATTGGCAATAGTAAATGTTATCCCTCCGATATCCAATACTTTCCCTACTATTGCACTCACTGGAGTGGGAATAGTAATTTGTACCCCTTAGCTATCCAACACTTTCCCCACTGTTGCACTCACTGGAGTGGAAATAGACATTTTTACCCCTCCGCTATCCAACACTTTCCCTACCGTAGCAGTCACTGGAGTGGGAATAGTAAATTGTATCCCTCCGCTATCCAACACTTTCCCTACTGTTGCACTCACTGGAGTGGGAATAGTAAATGGTATCCCTCTGCTATCAAAAACTTTCTCTACTGTTGCACTCACTGGAGTGGGAGTACAATTTTCTACCCCTCTACCACTCAACACTTTCCCTACTGTTGCACTCACTGGAGTGGAAATAGATATGTTTACCCCTCCACTATCCAAGACTTTCCCTACTGTTGCATTAACTGGAGTGGGAATTGTACTTTTTACCCCTCTGCTATCCAACACTTTCCCTTCTGTTGCACTCACTGGAGTGGGAATAATAGGTGTCCCCCTCCGCTACCCAACACTTTTACTACTGCTGCATTAATTGGAGTGGGAATAGTAATTTTTCCCCTTTCCCTATCCAACACTTTCCCTACTGTTGCACTCACGGGAGTGGGAATAGTAAATGTTATCCCTCTGCTATCCAACACTTTCCCTACTGTTGCACTCACTGGTGTGCTAATAGTAATTTTTACCCCTCCACTATCCAACACTTTCCGTACTGTTGCACTCACTGGAGTGGGAAATATAAGTTTAAAGATTTTTAAATAGTTTATTGTTTTAATTTATTTAAGAATGGTGTTTTTTAAAATAGATTTTATGTTGTTGGTATATGTATATATATATATATATATATATATATATATATATATATATATATATATATATATATATATATATATATATATATATATATATATGCTTTTAGACTCCAAAATTGCCGCTTCCAAATCCTGCCCAGGACCGGCGAAGCAAGGTAGGAGACGGACCACTGAAATTCACAGATCCTTTATTGCAAAGTCAGCTGGTAAAACAGGAGGGAAATACGCGTTTCGGGCTCCACGAGCCCTTGTTCACATGCAAAGACCTAGTCAAACTTTTTTGTTTTTATAATGCTTAGTGACTTGTTTAAGCCCCGCCTTCAATGTCGTCACATGACCATAGACATAGAAAACATATCATGTTTTAAAATATTTCATGTGAAAATACGCAAAAATAATTTACATATATATCTATACACAACTTAACAAGACAATTATAAATTCATAAATGAAATGCTTTTTTTAAAAAACCATGTCTTGGAGTGAAATTGGTAAACATATGACTGGATAAATCCATTACATACTATGTCATAAAGTGTATAGTGAAGGTTTTCAGCATTTACAGAGGCAAATAAGGTATAAAAGTGCAAATAACAGTGCTGCTAGATCAAGTCTAGTTGTGCAAAAAGCAGTAACACACGTGCTCTAGGGAGAAAAAATGTGTAATATACACATAGCATGATAAAGTGATGCAATAATGCTTATTTCAACAATTAGGATAAAATCACAATATTGTTATTGTCAAAGCAATATAAAAAGATTTCATACAGGTATAAAAATATTATCATGTTAAAAGTGATAAGAACACCCCATAAAAAAGTGCTAAAAATGTGTAAAATGTGATAAGTATAAATATATATAAGGAAGTGAAGAATTCATTAATTTTGTTGCCGTGACTAACAAGAAACTTGACTAGTCACGGAAACTGTCATATACACTCACTGGAGTGGGAAATATAAGTTTAAAGACTTTTAAATAGTTTAATGTTTTAATTTATTAGAGAATGGTCTTTTTTAAAATAGATTTTATGTTGTTGGTATATATATATATATATATATATATATATATATATATATATATATATATATATATATATATATATATATATATATATATATACTTGCACTGTGTGCCGGTAATCCAGGGCTCTTAACTCCGCGGCGGTCCCTTCCACAAAACCGGCGTTTTTGAAAATATACCAACAATTTTCCTGTCTACCCTCCCGGGTACAGAAAAGGTCGGGACACTCCAGGATGCTCAAATTCCTTTAATCACCAACAATGGTTTACAAAAGCCGACGCGATTTGCCGTAAGGCTTGGTCACGGTAACGATTGCACTGATTATTTCCCTTTACATACACCCAGTGGTCACAATAGACATAGGACTACGCTGTTTCAACAACATTGATTCGGCCGCCATCTTGTAATGGTTTGCAATCACAGATACATTTTGCATTCTCGCCCCAGTGGGCTAGCTCTCAATGCATGCACAAAGTAATTCATTTGTGTACTCGTGCGCTGTTTAAACAACATTGATTGCGCCGCCATCTTATAATGGGTTGTTGTCACAAATATAGTTTACATTCCCGCCCCAGTGGGCTAGCTCTCAATGCATGCACAAAGTAATTCATTTGTGTGCTCAAGGTCCCGCCCCAGTGGGCATTACAATGATGATCTTGCCAGGCGGTTGTGATCAATTCAAGAATTTTCAACAAACTGCATAGTCCTAATAAAGAATACAACAAATAAATGGTGCTCACATATAGTTGCAAAAGATAA
This sequence comes from Lissotriton vulgaris, assembly GCF_964263255.1. NCBI lineage: Eukaryota > Metazoa > Chordata > Amphibia > Caudata > Salamandridae > Lissotriton > Lissotriton vulgaris. The sequence continues at coordinate 146,725 of NW_028246431.1, read as the reverse complement.
AATTACAAAAATCTATGTACATTTAAAATCCTTTTCAGCAATTTATATACAAGGAGTTTGTTACTCTATATCACACTTATTGTTTATCACAGATGGACTGCTAGTTCTTCACTGGAGTTCAAGCCTGCAGGTATTAGAGTTTCGAAATCTATAATGAATTTCGACTCCAATACTCTTAGCTGATGTTCTCTGTCACCCCCTCGTACTTGAGGTCTGATAGCATCCAAAACTACAAAGGCCAAAAGTTTATCGTTCTGGTTATGGCAACTTTTGAAGTGACGAGCAACTGGATACAATTCATTATTGTTCCTGATTGCTCTTTTGTGCTCTAACACTCTCAATTTTGCCTTTTTCTTAGTACTGCCAATGTACCATTTGTTACATGGACAGATTAAACAATAAACACACATCTCTGTGTTACAGTCAAAGTTACCTTTTATCTCAAAGTCCCTACCACAATTCGGAACCTTGAGTCTAGAACAGTTCTTGCTATATGCACAAGCTTTACAATGCATACAACAAGAAAACCCTGACATGGCCCTGTTCAGTTCTCTGGTAGTTTTGGCCGTCAGATTGCGACTCAATTCATCTTTGAGTGACTTCCCTCTCCTGAATGTTATTTGGGGGGTTTCATGTAGACATTTGTCCAGTGTGGCATCAGTTTTTAATATGTGCCAATTCTTGTTTAAAATTTTGCGTACCTGAAAGGCCTGACTTGAATACGTTGTAATTAATCTGATTTTATTTTCATTGTCTTCATCTCTTATTTTGGGATTAAGTAACGCTGTTCTTTCCAGTTCATCTACCTTATTTACTGCCCTCATGATTATTTTGTTAGAGTACCCTCTTTGTCTGAATCTCTCGCACATGGTCTTTTTCTCTATGTCAAACTCCTCCTTCGTGCTACAATTCCTTTTGGCATGAATCAGTTCTCCATAAGAAATACTTTGAACTAGGCTATAAGGATGTGAACTTGATGCACATAACAAACTGTTCCCAGCCGTTGCTTTTCTGTGAAGTGTGGTTTTCAGATGGTCTCCCTGCACCTGTACCTCCACATCCAGGAATACCAAAGAATTCCCACTTATCTGAGAGGTCAGTTCAATGTTCAAATCATTATCATTTAGCATTTCAATGAATTCCACAGCACTTTTTTGATCTCCCCGCCAAATGACAAAGATATCATCAATGAACCGTGTCCAAAGTACAACACAGTCATTGAAGTGATCTAGGCAAATGGACACTTGCTCCTCCCACCAACCCATGAATAGGTTGGCGTAACTGTGGGCGAAGCAAGTGCCCATTGCCGTCCCTTGCAGCTGTACGTACAGTTGGTCATCAAAGAAAAAATAATTGTTAGACAGACAAAATGCTATCATGTCTATCAACATTTCGGTGTGCATCAACAAAGAAATAGATCTGGCTTTCAAGAAATGTCTTATTGCCTGGATTCCCAGATCATGTTTTATAGATGTGTATAAACTTGTTACATCTAGCGTTATCATCAAAAAATCAGATTCCCAGTGTATGCCGTCAATCATGTTTAAAAAATGCATTTTATCCCTCAGGTATGCAGGTAGGGCAGTGACAAAAGGCCTCAAGAAAAAATCAATGTATTTGGATGTCATCTCTAATTTGGATCCCATCGAGGAAACAATGGGTCTGCCAGGGGCGAAGCTGCGGAACGCCACAAATACTGAAATACGAGTAAGACCACGAACCTCGTGAGGGCACCGGAATTCAAGTGTTGGGGGAGCGGATTGACCGAGACCACCCAAATAGAAGGAGGGCTAGTAGTCAAACCGGGATGCTCCACAATAATATTTTGTGAGAACCAACAACACGACTCAATCACAACAATGGCGAGCAATTGGGAAAGCAAAAGGAAGGAAGTCTCTAATAGACTGTTTTTCACACAAGTCACGGAGACTGCAGAAACTATACAGAAGGAAGGCAGTGCTCAAACAACGATGACTAATGAGGTGTTGGTGCTATCGTTTTTTGACAAACTTGAAAAATTGCACAAAAAGGAACTCGCCAAATGGTGGGAAGTCTCTTCAGAAGTACATTGACGTGGGTAGGGTCCCGAGAGGCCTCCGGATATATACAATTCCCACGTATGAGACCCCGACCCTGAGATGCTGGAGGAGTGGGCGGGGAACTCCAAGGAGAGTTCGACCGTAATGATGCGTATACTTATAAAATATGCACTTAAAGACAGAAAGAAAATTGCTGATGAAATCGGAACCATTATGGAAAAACTCCTAAAACTAACAACTCAGGACAAAGTAGACTCCTTCATGGAAAAACTGAAAGTACGATTGAACAAAGTAGAGGAAGAGATTACAGGACGTAAACAACGTAAGTTCATAAGAGACTTTAAAGACTACCAGGCGGGCAGAACCTTGACGTTCCATAAAAAATACGACCATCTGTTCACGGAAATGGAGCCGGGTTATAACAAAAAACCTCAGAAAGTATCAACAGCAACACAAAAGACGACGGCGCAAACCGAAGACAGTGAAACTTCGGATAGCAATCTTTCGGATGTGTCATTAGAAAGATTAAGCCAACGAGAACCCGTGGCAACCCCAAACCGGAACAACTTTTTGAAACAATTCCAGCTAATCAATAAAGCAAAGCAAGACCAGCTAAGCGCACCAGAAAGGGACCAGGATTTTCGGAGAGGCCGGGGATGAGGACAACGCGGCAAAACACGAGGAACAAAAGGAACAAAAAAGCCAGAAGAAGGCGGAAGAAGCGAAATGCAAACAGCCTCACAAATGGTAACGAGAGCGAAGAAAGGAACGAAATGACTGTCATCAATCTCTCAAACCGTGAGTTAACTAATAATGAAATCAATGTTTTATCGCTGGGATTATCCTTTTGTCCTACAAAAAGCATGGACTATGTGCAGACTCGAATTGACATTTTCTATTTTTTACGCAAACTTAAATTGAAGAAATGATTTCACTTACATCCAACACCCATAGGGGGCAATGATGATATTGAAAATATACCCTCAATTGCCATCTCGGATATTACAGACTTACAAACGGTCTGTGAATTGGATGAAAATGTTGTACACCATGATAATCCATTACTCAATTTACAGGACACTGATATTGTCTTAGATGCTGCAGGTTTCAGTGGGTTTAAACCCAAGTCAAAATTTCTTCCCTTGGTACATTGTGACGCAATAGAGGTATTCGAAAAGAGTGTTACCAAAGAACTGAAAAAAATCCGCTATAAGAAGTATGGAAATACCAAGGTCAACCTCAATAAAGATCAGTTAACTGCCATTGATAGCATCGGCCGCCATAAGTGTGGCAGGGTATGCTCAGACGTGAGTCCCTTGCTCACTTTGCCACTGGATTCAAGCAAGCCGGGCTGAAGACAGCTGGAATGCCAGAAACTGTTCCTCGGAAGCTTGTTTCAGGTCCAGGGAAGGCATGGCTTGGCAGTTCGGGCTGGACTGTTCCCATGAGGCACAGGGTCAGACTGATTTGCATATAGCCATGTCTGAACTGGGGTGGCAGAGTGGGCTAAAGAACGGTGATGGATTAAACCCAGATCTTTTGACTGGGTGTGAGTGTTTGATTGGCTCAGATGCTCCGTCTATTACCACCCCCTTTTGTACCGATGTTAAAGAAGCTAGCAGAGATTAAAACTATTCATATCACTCCCCCTACTTTACCAGGGGATAAACACCTGAGCACAGCTAATGGAAAATCAGCGCAAGTAAGTAAAGTACTACCCAAATCAGTATGTGGCAAGGTAAACAGTAAAGCCACGGAGGGGGTAAGACTAGAGACCGTAGTGACCAGAGCACCAGATGATAGGCACAATGATAAAGGTAATATAGAGAAGATTAAGGAGAAACTAGGAAAGACCATAGTGCCTGATATAGATGCACAAAAAAACAGAAAAGGAGGCAGAAAGAGAGTAGATCTCCCTCCAGATTCATCCCTGTATGAGATTGTGTTAGCTGGTGTCCCCGAGTGGAAACATGACAGGGTTGAAACCTTTTATGAGTTAAAAAATAAGGTCATGTTTTGGCTAGGAAAAAATAGAACTCTTAGACCTGATCTACACGGGGAGATTTTAAATGTGCGTAGGGTAAATTGGGTGGGTCATGAAAGAAAGGACATAGAAGGTGATTGCATTATATTTAATTTTAGAGACCCGCGAGTGGTAGAGTTCATAAGAGCTTTCCCAAATCATGGTAACCCAGGGGGTATATTCACTTTTGATTTAACCTACTTCTATCCACCAGCCCCCACCGTTCTAGGAGATTTTAATGGATTAAGGTTCCAAAATCAATATTACGGAAGTAATAACTTTGCACCTAGAGCAATATATAAAGCTCCGCAGGCATTTGAAGGCTATGGAAGTCATTTCCATAATAATTCCTATCATAGGGGTAATTATTACCCCCCAGGGGAACATTTTAATGTCTTAACATACAATCATTTCGTACCTCTGACCGGGCTAGGGGAGGTGGATTGACCAATAGTCATGCAGGTAGCAAATAAGTTAACTGAAAGTCCTAAATATTATTCAGATAAGGATAAGCAAGCCATAGTAGACTTTCAGGTTCAATCCCCTTTCTTCAATGATAATACTAAGAGAGTAGATACTAGCACGATAAGTAACTTACTCATGACGGATATAAATCTGAATAGGGAGGCGAGTGACTGTAATATGGAAAACCCTGCGATCATGCATGATACAGGTGAAGTAAGGAACAAGCATACCTGGTCCATTATTTCCTGGAACATAGCAGGACTAAGAGCTAAATTAGATAATCCGGATTGGGTTAAAATGACAGATGTTTTTGAAATTATATGTTTACAAGAAACATGGGCAACGGAAGTATACCATTTAAATGGTTTGAAAACTGTATTTACACCGGCAATAGGTTCATCATATGGCAGAGCGAAATGGGGGCTCTGCACATATGACTCGAATAATTTTAAGTGTAAAAGCATAGAGATTTTTTATAATAACTGTTTTTACCATATTTTTGGGTTACATTTGAATAAGAGATTCTGTTGGCTAATTATGAATTTGTATAACAATGTGCCAGCTACAGAGATTCCAGTTAAATTACTGAGATCTGAACTCAATAGCCTATTGTGTAAAGATAATAAGGAGTTTGTAGTGGTATGGGGGGTAGATTTCAATTGTGCTATATGTAAAAGAGGTGAAAAGGGGAATTGTGGTCTAATGACTTACACGGAATCAACATTGATACATTTTGGTCATACAGTAGCTGGGGAAGCCCTGAATTAAAAAATTTTTTTTAATGACCTAAGCTTTGCCAATAAGATTTGTAATCCTGAAGTACCCTTTTCGGCCACCTTTACGGGTAGAGGGGCATCCACGACGATAGACTACATCTTGATCTCTACAATTATGGTGATTGTGTTTATAACTACTGTATGTTGGAAAGCCCAGTAAGCGATCACTTTGCTATAAAAGTTGAAATTTCATATTTGGGCCCCAACCCAAATGGGGAAAACATAACTAGGCTAAAAGTCAGGGATATCGATATTTCAAGACAAAATAGATATGCCCTTAAATGGACTAAGGTAATTCCGGATGAGTTCTTGCACAATATAATTAATTCTTGTAAAACGTGCTTCAGTGTCTGCTTGGATATGGAAGTGGACAACACTGAAACGATTAATAATTTTATGGAAATAATACTGCATATTAAGAACAGCTTATGGGTGGAAGTAAAGAACCCAAAGAAGAAGAGTCGGAGATGGTTTGATTCCACTTGTACCAAGGCACACAAATTACTTAAACGGGCCTTGAATAGTAAGGTAAGGGATAAGATACTGGTCAGGGAGCTCCGTAAAGAGTATACATTTGCATTAAAAACAAGGAGGGACACGCTGAAGAAGGAAGCATGGGAGAGGTTAATAGATGCTTCCAGTTCACAAGATATGACTGCATTCTGGAAGGCAGTTAATGCCCCCCATTTCAAAGATAACTCTAAGGCGCGTATGGAGATAGCCATCACTTAAAATAAATGGGTCAGCCACTTTGAAAAACTTTATAGTGTCCAGACGCCTAATATGGAAAGTGGGAGTGAGCTGATTGGGGACAATAGCAGAAAGGGACTGGAGGGGACCCTGAACTCAACTTTACCCTGGAGGAGGTGATCAAGGGCATCAGCTCTAGCCAGGGTGGCAAGGCACCAGGCCCTGATGGAGTCCCTGTCAACATCTTTAAAAATATTATGATGCTATGGGTGCCATTACTAACGAGAGTTTTTAACGCTGCATGCTCAGTGGGTCTGGTCCACACATGGTATATGTCAATTATAATTCCCATTTTTAAAAATTGTGACAGGACCAACTGTATCTGCTACCTTCCCATATTGTTGCTTGACTCAACGGTAACAATTATCGGCAGAGTCATTCTTAATAGGTTGCACTCATGGGCTGAGGATCACAAGATTATTAGCGACCTACAATATGGCTTTAGAGAAGGAGTTGGGACAATAGAACAAAGCCTCAACTTATATATGATTATAGAAAAATATACTAAGGCCAAAGGTGGTAGGATGTTTTTAACTTTTGTGGATCTGACATCCGCCTTTGACTGTGTTACACACAGTAAATTGTGGGCAATTTTAGAACGACTGGGTGTTGAGGATAATATAATTCTATTTCTTAAAGATTTGTATAATGGTGCAAGTGCCACGGTCAGATATGGAAAAAAAGGAGACTGCACACCGATGTTTAATATTGCGAGAGGTGTGAGGCAAGGATGTGTCCTTGCCCCATTTTTATTCACTATCTATATAAATGACCTCGAAAATATTTTATTGCAAGAATGTCATGATATGCCAACGGCAAGTAAGCGTCATATACCGGCTCTTATTTACGCAGATGATGCCGTATTGATGGCTAGGACCCCAGTGGCGATGCAATTGATGATTTCATCTTTTACTACCTTCATGACCAAATTGGACCTGAGGGTAAATAGTGCAAAAACCTTTTGTATGAACTGTGGTAAAGGAGCTAATAATTAAAAAAAAACATGTTTATTGACTCCTAACCCCTAGAGTATACCCAGACGTTCTCGTATTTGGGTGTTTTGTTCGACTACACAGGACAGTGAGGCAATGCCGTTAGAAGTAGAAACTTGCTTTATATTAAGTCTATAATGGCCCTTAAGTTATTTGGTAAAAAGTTGGGATCAAAACCAGTGAAGGAACTTTTATACATTTATAAGGCAAGCTGTGTGGGGCCGGTATCTGGGGGGATACGAATGTAACAATCTTACAGATTACTGAAAATAGTTTTCTGAGGTATCTCTTATCTCTAAATCACAAAAAGGTACAAAGTTCCCCAGAGGAGCGATAAAAAGTATGTGTGTGCTAGGGAGGAGAACCAGGCCTGTCGTTATACATTAAGCAGCGTAACAATCCTGCCCTTCTTTTTCCCCTACCTGACCAAGTTCCACTCAGCCTTACCATACATGAATAGCACCTTGCCATGGGGAGTCCCATTCAACTTTGATCACAACCTTTGTACGTTTGTGATATCACCATCTCCCAGTACACATTCAATTGTCTCACTTGGACACTGAATCTAAACCACGTTATAACTAGCAGGTTTGGGTGTAATTTCGTGATCTACACCACGTTATAACTAGCAGGTTTGGGTGTAATTTCGTGATGCACTATCTTGTGGGCACTTGGGTTTCCTTCTCTACTACCCACCTTAAATATGGCCGCCGCGTTCTCAACATCGGGCATCAACAATCAGTCACGACGCGCAAACACCGAGCCCACGCGTGCGCGGACGGGGACACCGGGGACTACGCCCACCGGCAGAGTCCTTTTTGCGGAAGTACGGGACACTATTTAGTCCCGGCTGTTTTGGTACTCCGGCACCAGCTGTTCCGCGCTACCGTTGGAGCGCTCTTCGTGTGGGTAGGTTTCGGACCCCGGCTGCTCACGCTACAGGTAAGCGGTGTGTACGTCTGTGAACGGAAAGATCCCTGTTGGGTTGTAGGTGTCCTCCACATCTCGCTGTTGATTTTCTGCCACTAACCTCGAGGGTCTTCTTGAGTGATCCACATACCCTCGTGGACACCGGCTCCCAGTGTGGCGGTTTGTGGTTAAGGCTTGCCGTGTTGGTCGGGGGACAGGCCACACGGGGGGCCTGGTTTGGTGATTAAGGAACCATATCACGGCTGCTTTCGCCACCCGGACCAGGGTGTTGACGGCACCTTCTGTCTTACGCAAGGCAGGCCTCATCTCACATCCCCCCGGGGGTCCGCCCGTCGACTTGACAGGGTTTGCTATGCATGCCAACCTCTTGGAATGTCCTGGAGGTGTTTGGTTTGACTCGTTATGATCTCGGAAGCGGTGGCCGACACAACAACGAGCTATTCCATATCTCTCTTTCGAGGTATTCTGTACCCACCACCTGATGATTAGCCTTCTAAACAGTGTGCATTTCACACCCCTCTCCCTCTGAAGTTGAAACTGACACTCAGTGCATGATGTATACGTGTGTCTCTTTCTGTTACAGGTACCTTACCTTATTGAGCAGCCCCACAAGAATAGACTGCGGGCCCATTAGGGACACTCCTAGGGTAAGGACTAGCCCCTGCAATCTCTACCTTTTGACATCGTTTCCCTCCAATTTGAAGTGTTTTTGCATTGCCATACTACTTAGATATGGCCATGGATATCTAACTTCGAGATGCCAATCTAATGAATTTCCTAATAATTTCCTGGTTTTTAATTAATGTTTGTATGTGTGTACCACGGAGAACTGTGATGAACTGTGGAGATCTATTGTTGATGAGATATCGCCACTTTGTAAACTGCCTGACTTATTTCTACGCATTTTTTCTAGGTCTCCCCGTTAGAGCAGGACCACTAGGCCTGCCTTCTTACTGACCCAGTGAGGTTGTATGTTTCACCTTTTTGTTGTCTTTCACTGTGTAGTACTGAGCACTCGAGGTCCTGAAGAATTGCCAGTTAGGCAAGAAACATGTCGACCTATTTAGAGGGTTGAGTTAGTCAGCTGTACCCCTTACAGTCCCTACCTCCCCTCCCACCCTTTTAACCAAGGGAGCCAGCCACGTGAATAAAGACCCTTGTGGACTGACCCACCTTCTTTTAACATCACCACCCTTTTCACGACTACACCTTGACCCAGACCCCTCACACGCACTTAACAAAAGAACTCCAACAAAGAGCGCCTTTGGCGCCCGTCGGACATTGCAGCGCCAGTCTGACGAGGAGCAGGAGACCAATGATGAAGCATGACACCTAGCTGTCTGGGTGTGTGAGGTCTTCTAGTTCCAATAAGGGAACATCTTGTCCCCTGCCTTGGTTCTCCTCCCTAGCACACACATACTTTTTATCGCTCCTCTGGGGAACTTTGCACCTTTTTGTGATTTGGTGGACTGGACATGTACACTGGACCCCTTTAAATATTGTCCATAAGTGGTTCCCACTTTTGTACTTAGTATCTCTTATCTCTACCAGATAGTATATCTACATACAATTGCCACGCTGAACTGGGTTTATCCTATTTGGAAGATATCATCAAAGTACAACCGGTTCTCCTGTGGCACAGAGTATGGACTACCGATGAATGCCATCTTAATCGCCTAAATTTGGGCGATGTTCTTAAATCGGAACACTCCCAAAGTGTAAAATGGTTGAAATATATCAGGACGTTTTTGGTTAATATCGATCATCTTGATTATTATGAGGACCCCCAGTCTATGACCGAGATACCAAGGAAGATGTTGAAAAATGTATGCATAACCTACTTAGAGAACTGTAGGAAAAGAACAGAGTCTATAAAGACAACGGTGATCTCTCATCAGTCTATATTGACGCTGCAGGCTATTCAACCTTATCTAACCCTGCAGATGAAAGATCATGAAAGATTTCTGTTGATACGCTTTAGATTTGGGATGCTATTTCGTTTACTGAGTTTCCCAACTACCAATGATTGGTCAGAAACATAACTAGATGTCCCTGTGACGAACTGTCCACCCTATCTGACATTCATATATTATTTTTTTGTAAATTTTACACAATTTTAAGGAAAAGGTGGATTATGCCCATTTTGAGATATTTGAATTTAAAACAATGCCCCCCTGCTTTTTTAGCAATCCAGAAGCTAGATGATATATTCTCTGTGGCATCTGTCTCTGCTTATTAAAAAATGTTTATTATTCACGGAAATCTATAATAATGTAACCTGGAATATATAATGTGTTCATATTTATTAGGATGACTTTTTAACTTGCTGAATTTGATAATTTTGTAGGCTGTTTTTATTTGCTGTGATATATATGCAAACTTTTATGGTTAATTGTGATATAACCGAATAAAGTCTTTGAGTTGAGTTGATAGGGATGTTAAAGAAAATATACAAAGGGGACACAGCGAAGATAATTATTAATGCGGAACAGGTTGGAGAGCTGGTGATTAGGCTTGGCACCTAAAAAGGGATGCCCAATATTCCGACTTCTATTTTTTCTCTTCATTGCGCCACTCGCAATATAAATCTTTGGTTAGCCAGGCAATATAATTAGCAGCGCCTTCATCAAAATATGATAATGTTATTCTAAATCATATGTTAAAAGAGTGTAATTAATTTACCAGTTTTTCTTCAGTCAGCAAAACTACCTAAGAAACCAAGATATATGGTTATAAAGACAATAGCAAGACCCACCCAGCGACTCCATAAAGCAGATAATGTTTTGCCATGCCATGCATTTACGTCTCTCCAAGATTGTGCGCTGTGGTGCTTACAGCTTTCACAAAGGATGTTGCAGTCTTAGAGTGATCTAAGTTTTTTTTAAGTTAGGTGACTTTTATAATTCTACTAATCTGATAACCTAGGAATCATTTTTACAGCAATTTGGTAGCCCAAATCAATTTTTATGGTTAAGTTTTATATGAATAATAAGTTTCTTTAAAAATAATTATACAATGATTAATGATGTAGCAAGAATATTAACAAGAGGGATTAATGATATGAAAGTATGTTTATTATTTATTTAAGAGTTTTATATAGCGCTAGCCAGACCCAAAGGTATCGGAGCGCTTTACAACATAAGTCGTGGGCAAGAGTCTACGTTTGGGTAGCAGCTATCCATTTGGAAGGGATCAGTTGAGGAAGAGGTCTTTGAGTTGCCTTTTGAATTTTACAAAGGAGGAGGTGGTCCTGATATGGACTGGGAAGGAGTTGCAGATTTCCAGATTTCTTGGAGGGATGAGGAGTAGAGTGTTGGTACTCCTAAGGCTCCTTGCCTGACTGGCTTTTTTGAGTTTGGCGGCCAGGTAGGCGGGTTTTCCAGTGTGGAGAGCTTTGTGTGTGAGACAGGCAGTTCTGAAGTTAGCACGCATTTTGATTGGGAGCCATTTTAGTTCTCTGAGTGCAGGCGAGATGTGTTCAAATTTCTTTACTCCGGTGACCATTCTGGCTGCTGCATTAGGAGTTGATCTGAGGGGAGCTAAGTGGGATTTTGCTGTTCCTGTGAGAGTTGCAGTCCCATAGTCCAGTCTGGGCAGCACTAGGGATTGATTAGCTCATTAGGAGGGATGAAGGGTTTTATTATGTTTAGCAGTTTAAGGTTGAGGAAGGCGCTCTTGACAGAGTTTTTGATGTGTTTGTCCATTTGTAATTTTGGGTCCAGAGTGATTCCCAGTGATTTTACGTAGTCGGCCAGGTTGAGATTGCAGTTAAGAGCATCAATGACTTTTACCCATTCTGTGACTTGGGGGTTCTGCTCCTTATTGGAAATGAGAAGGATTTCTGTTTTGTCTTGGTTGAGTTTCAGGTGGCTGAGTGATAGCCAGTGTTGGACTTCTGTTAGAGTGTTAGAGTGTCATTTAGTCTTAGGATGACGTCCATGTAGGAGGTTTTCGAGATAGATCTCAATGTTTTCCGCATTAAGGTAGAAGGGGATGTTGGATTTTTTGAGTATGGAGATGAGGGGTTCCATGTAGATGTTGAAAAGGTGTGGGGAGAGAACTGATCCTTGGGGTATACCCCTGCTGACAGGGCATAGATCTGACAAGAAGTTGTTGATTTTTATTCTTTGGGTGCAGTTCTGCAGAAAGGAGGTGAACCCCTGTAAGACCACCTCAACCACTCCCATCCTTTCTTGCAGTACCTTAATTAGTAATTTTTGGTCGACCGTGTGAGAAGACAGTAGTGGTCATTATCCAGAGAATTGTGGATATCATCTATGACATTCAGGATCGCTGTCTCTGTGCTACAGCCTTTTCTGAAACCCGATTGGTGAGGGTCTAGAAAGTTGTTGCATTACATATGTTGGGTAAGTTGGAGAAGAACACACCTTTCCAGGATGTTAGCTAGAAGAGGGAGATTGGAGATGAGTCTGAATTTCTTCAGATCATTTGTGTGACTTGACCGATTTCGAGACAGTCAGGCATGACTCCATTTCTCAGGGAGCTATTTATTATCTTGGTCCAGATCAGGGCTAGGGTGAGATGGAGCTTTCTGGCCAGTTTGGTGGGAATGCGGTCCGAGACGTGAGATGAGATGAGGGGTGGATCTGAAATCATTTTTGCGATCTCAGCTTCGGAGATGGGGTTAAAGGATTTCCAGTTGTTTGGGTAGTGCTCAAGTGTGATAACTTCTGTCTCAGTGAGTGCACTGCTGTGGGGGTGGCAGCGGTGAACATCCAGGGAGAGCTCAATCTTTGTGATTTTGTCATTAAAGGAGTTGGCATAGCTATCACATAGGTCTTTGGAGGCCAGAACTGAGGTTGAGGTTGGTTTTGAAGTTTGTTGTCTTATGAGATTGAAGAGTTCTTTTAGCCTCTTTTTTGCTTTTTCATGAGCACTACAGAAGAAAGACTTTTTTTCATTCTTGATTTTTTTTACATTTCCTGTGCAATGATTTGAGTCGAGCAAGGAGGATAGTGGATGGGTTGTTCCACCAGAGTCTTTCTGCAGCTCTTACCTGTCTTCTTTTGGAGTTAATATCTGTGTTGAACCAGGATCTAGATGGGTTGTTCCTGACTTTTTTTTCAAGGGGGCTAATTGGTCCATGATGGAAGTCATATTTGTGCTGTAGTGGGAGGTGAGTTCTGTTGTGGAGAGGTTGTCTGTTGTGATAGGAAGGAGTGAGCTTACCCTTTCCTCCAAGTCACTGAGGGGAATTTGACTTCGATTTCTCAACCAGTGGGGGAGGGGGTTCCTGTGTGCGTGGCAGTCTTTTGGTAGTTTGGTTGATGTGGAATAATATGACATAATGGTCTGACCAGTCGACCGGCAGCATGTGGTCGATGGTGACTGTGTCTACTTGTGCAAAATTAGCATCCAGGATTGGTCCTCTGTCATGGGTTTGTTCTGTGCAGTGTTGGGTAAGGTTATTGTTGTGTAGAAGTTCATTCAAGATTTGGATCATTGAGTTGTTCTCCTTGTTCTAGTGTAGGTTGAGGTCACCTAGAATTATGATGTTGAAGTCTTGGAATGCACAGTGAGTTATCAGGTCGGAAAGATGTTCTCCAAATGAGGAGGTTTTGCCAGGCGGATGGTAGAGGAGATGGCATAGTAGTGTTTTGTTGATGCTCGTCTTAATGGGGGCAGTTAGACATTCAAATGAGTTATATTTGAAGGAGTCAGTTTCCGTTACGGAGATGGTGTTCTTGTGTATGATTGCAATACCCCCTCCTCGTTGTTTTTTTCTGTCTTTGTTGATGATTGTGGTATAGGAAACTGGTATTGGCTGCTACGTCAAAGTGCGAATAATGAGCTTACTGAGGAGATGCTTCCAAAATTATCTATGAAACGGACTGTAGGTTTAGTACCAAAGAATGGCAACCTCTGAGTTAGATTAGTCATAAAGCTGCGAGACTAATATCAAGTTTTAAATATCATGATACAGAATTATTGGAAGCAAGAATATTGTGGTCAAGAATAACAACTTTAAGGTAAGAAATATTGATTTAAAAAATATAGAAGTCGTTAATATCATTTGCATAAATATAGTTGCTTAAAATATCGATTTTATCATTAGTATTGTAGCATATATTGTAAATGTATGTGACGTATTTTTTGTAATTAGTATTGTTTTTAAAATATGTGTTACATTTTTAGTACTTATTATTTTATTGTAATTACATTTAGCATGTTTTAGTTCCATAGCGGGTTGTGGGTTTATAGGGGAATAGGGTGAGAAGTCATTTAATTATAATAAATGAATGAAATAAATGAATGAATATATTTATTTATTATTGTCTTTTTAATTAAAATTGTATTATGTTAATTGTGGTTTTTTTTTTGGTAAATTGTAGGTGCAGAGTGTGGGGTTTATAGGGGTAAAGGGTGGAAAGAAATGTATTTTTTAATAATTAGTTGTATATTAATATTAATTAATGAATTAATTGACAATTAATTATGGTAATTGTGTAATTAATGTTAGGGGTGCTTGTGGGATTTTTAGGGGTAAAGGGTTGGAAGTAATTTATTTTTAATTAGTTAATGATTAGTTGATAATTAATATTAAATAATTACTTGATAATTAATTAGTGTAGCTGTTACATTATTTTGATTTCTATGAGGGTTTTGGGTTTTTAGGGGTGAAATACATTTTGCTTATTTTACAATTAGTTGTTCAATACTATTAGTTACTTAATTGAAAAAGTTTTTAATTGTGTAATTCATTTTTTTACAGTTTAATTTTAAGTGTGGGTTGTGGGGATTATAGGTGTAAAGGGTGGGAAGTTATTTAAATTTTATGTGTTTTAATTTTGTTTTAATGAAGAAAAGTTGTTTAATTCATAGTTATGTTAATATTGCAAATATTGTTTTTTATTTTCAATGTGGGTTGTGAGTTGTGTGGTGTTATAGGGCAGGAAATAGACTAAATATATGTATGAATTAATGTTGTTCTTACTAATTAGCTGCTAAATAAAAATATTTATTTGTTTGAAAAGTCTTTATTTATTTTATTAAATATAATGTTTGTAGGTATTTGTGAGATGTTTTTAACATTGTATATGTTTTTATTTTTTAATATTAAACATATTTTTGTTTTTATTTTTAACATATTTAATTTTTTTTATTAACTTCAAAAAACATTTTTATTTTGTAGCTTACAGTTTGTTATTAATTTTGAACTGACTGGAATGGGAATAGTATATTTTATCTGTCCGCTATTCAACTCTTACTGTTGCACTCATTGGAGTGGGAATAGTAATTGTTATGTTATGTTATGTTGTTATGTTATTCGCTCTTGTATAGCGCTCGAATCACCCTGGGGCATCTCGGCGCTGCCTAGAGAAGACATCACTAATAGCGACACCTGGGCTGAGTTGGAATCTAATACAAGAAGGCTTTTAGTTGTTTCCTGAAAGTTGTATACAATGGAGTATCCCTTAGGGATTTGGGAAGACTGTTCCAATATTTAGGGGCAAGGTAGGAGAAGGCCATACCTCCTGTGTGTTTGAGACGGATGCAAGGAATATGAAGCAACCTCGCCGAACCCGATCTCAGCAGACGGCCATGGGTGTATCTGTTCAGTTTCTTTTGTAAGTATTGGGGGCCTCGGCCGTTTAGTGCATTACAAGACAGACAGCAGATTTTGAAGATGGATCTTTTTTTTACCGGTAGCCAGTGTAAAGATTTTAACAAAGGCAGTGACGGAGTGCTGGCAGGCATATTTAAGATCATTCTGGCAGCGGTATTTTGGATAACGTGAAGTTTGTTTAGAAGTGTTGATCCTACCTCGGCCAATAGGGCGTTCCCATAATCCAAACGGCTGATCACCATCTCTTGGATCAGCGTTCTACGGTGGTCGGTTGGAATGTATGGGAGGATTTTTCGAAGTAGTCGGAGACTATAGTAGCAGGAACCAGTAGTGGCTGCTACATGATCCTGCATTGACAGTGAACAATCTAATTTTACTCCTAGGTTTTTTACACACTGTTTTGGAGCGGGGGGATACTCAGTAGTGAGGGCCACCCTTCATTAGTCCAGATAGTAGTGGCCTTTCCCAGAAGCATAACTTCTGTTTTACCCGGGTTCAGCTGGAGGCAGTTGTTGGTCATCCAGTTGGATATTGCCAGTATGCCTTTGGCAAAGCGAGCCTGTCTGCCTCTGGGTTTGGGCTGATGGTAAACAGTAGCTGGGTGTCATCCACGTAGGATATTGTTTCGAAACCTAATGCTTCTACTGCCTGCACTATCCAACGCTTTCCCTACTGTTGGACTCCCTGGAGTGGCAATAGTAAATGTTACCCCTCCGATATCCAATACTTTCCCTACTATTGCACTCACTGGAGTGGGAATAGTAATTTGTACCCCTTAGCTATCCAACACTTTCCCCACTGTTGCACTCACTGGAGTTGAAATAGACATTTTTACCCCTCCGCTATCCAACACTTTCCCTACCGTAGCAGTCACTGGAGTGGGAATAGTAAATTGTATCCCTCCGCTATCCAACACTTTCCCTACTGTTGCACTCACTGGAGTGGGAATAGTAAATGGTATCCCTCTGCTATCAAAAACTTTCTCTACTGTTGAACTCACTGGAGTGGGAGTACTATTTTTTACCCCTCTACCACCCAACACTTTCCCTACTGTTGCACTCACTGGAGTGGAAATAGATATTTTTACCCCTCCGCTATCCAAGACTTTCCCTACTGTTGCATTAACTGGAGTGGGAATTGTACTTTTTACCCCTCTGCTATCCAACACTTTCCCTTCTGTTGCACTCACTGGAGTGGGAATAATAGGTGTCCCCCTCCGCTACCCAACACTTTTCCTACTGCTGCATTAATTGGAGTGGGAATAGTAATTTTTCCCCTTTCCCTATCCAACACTTTCCCTACTGTTGCACTCACGGGAGTGGGAATAGTAAATGTTATCCCTCTGCTATCCAACACTTACCCTACTGTTGCACTCACTGGTGTGCTAATAGTAATTTTTACCCCTCCACTATCCAACACTTTCCGTACTGTTGCACTCACTGGAGTGGGAAATATAAGTTTAAAGATTTTTAAATAGTTTATTGTTTTAATTTATTTAAGAATGGTGTTTTTAAAAATAGATGTTATGTTGTTGGTATATGTGTATATATATATATATATATATATATATATATATATATATATATATATATATATATATATATATATATATATATATATATATATATATATATATATATATATATATATATATATATATATATATATATATACTTTTAGACTCCAAAATTGCCGCTTCCAAATCCTGCCCAGGACCGGCGAAGCAAGGTAGGAGACGGACTACTGAAATTCACAGATCCTTTATTGCAAAGTCAGCTGGTAAAACAGGAGGGAAATACGCGTTTCGGGCTCCACGAGCCCTTGTTCACATGCAAAGACCTAGTCAAACTTTTTTGTTTTTATAATGCTTAGTGACTTGTTTAAGCCCCGCCTTCAATGTCGTCACATGACCATAGACATAGAAAACATATCATGTTTTAAAATATTTCATGTGAAAATACGCAAAAATAATTTACATATATATCTATACACAACTTAACAAGACAATTATAAATTCATAAATGAAATGCTTTTTTTTAAAAACCATGTCTTGGAGTGAAATTGGTAAACATATGACTGGATAAATCCATTACATACTATGTCATAAAGTGTATAGTGAAGGTTTTCAGCATTTACAGAGGCAAATAAGGTATAAAAGTGCAAATAACAGTGCTGCTAGATCAAGTCTAGTTGTGCAAAAAGCAGTAACACACGTGCTCTAGGAGAAGAAATGTGTAATATACACATAGCATGATAAAGTGATGCAATAATGCTTATTTCAACAATTAGGATAAAATCACAATATTGTTATTGTCAAAGCAATATAAAAAGATTTCATACAGGTATAAAAATATTATCATGTTAAAAGTGATAAGAACACCCCATAAAAAAGTGCTAAAAATGTGTAAAATGTGATAAGTATAAATATATATAAGGAAGTGAAGAATTCATTAATTTTGTTGCCGTGACTAACAAGAAACTTGACTAGTCACGGAAACTGTCATATACACTCACTGGAGTGGGAAATATAAGTTTAAAGATTTTTAAATAGTTTAATGTTTTAATTTATTAGAGAATGGTCTTTTTTAAAATAGATTTTATGTTGTTGGTATATATATATATATATATATATATATATATATATATATATATATATATATATATATATATATATATATATATATATATATATATATTACCTACTGGCTATCGCCAGTAGGTATATATAGTTAGGATTTTTTCCCTATGGGATTTCTGAAAATTCTATGCCTAATAACTTTGGCGTTTGTGGACGGAATCGGCTGAAATTTTCAGGAAAATGGCACATTTTGTTTCTGAGCAGCTCCTGGAAATTTGGGGGGGGTTCGTCAAGGGGGGGCTGGGAAAAAAGGGGGGTCCCAAAACGCGTTTTTAACATTGAGTTTTCCATAGGGCGGTTGGACTCACTTTTAGCCCGAACGGCTGAATGGATTTGCACGAAACTTGGCAAAATTGTAGGGACTGTTAGCCCGATGTGCCTTTGCTAGGTCTCAATATATGTGCTCCAGTAGTTTTTGAGAAATTAACGTTCAAAACAAGATATATATCTGTAACAGCGCTCCGGGCAGCGATCCGGTCCGCTTACTTTTCGCGAAACGGAACTTTGCGCGCAGAAAGCTGATTGGCTCTCCGGTGTCTGTCAACATTCTAAACAGTCCGAAGCGGCCGCCATCTTATCTCTCGGTAGGATCGAGAGAGAAGAGGTGAAAAACGAAGAGGGAATTTATTGAAAGGGTGCAAGGTATACCCCTCTTGACCCCCTAGGATTGTTGTTGGGGTTATTAAAGGGTCCCGTGGGGAAAATAAAAAAAAAATTATTTTTCACGGTAGAAGCGTTTCCCGGGCCGTGAACTGGGCCGCAAACTGGTAGCGAAACGGGAATTCGCCATTTTGTGCTTCGTTTTAATTGTTTAGAGACAAAAATTATCGCCGCACATCGGCCACAATGCATGAATATCGTTGAAAAGTCAGCGATATTCATGCATTATCCAGCAAATGCTCTTAGCCATGTTATCCACCTTCCATTGGATAACAGAAAGCTGATTGGCTCTCCGGTGTCTGTCAACATTCTAAATAGTCCGGAGCGGCCGCCATCTTATCTCTCGGTAGGATTGAGAGAGAAGAAGAGGTGAAAAACAAAGGGGGAATTTATTGAAAGGGGGCAAGGTATACCCCTCTTGACCCCCTAGGAATGTTGTTGGGATTATTAAAGGGTCCCGTGGGGAAAATAAAAAAAAATTGATTTTTCACGGTAGAAGCGCTTCACGGGCCGCGAACTGGGCCGCAAACTGGTAGCGAAACGGGAATTCGCCATTTTGTGCTTCGTTTTAATTGTTTAGAGACAAAAATTATCGCCGCACATCGCCCACAATGCATGAATATCGCTGAAAAGTCAGCGATATTCATGCATTATCCAGCAAATGCTCTTAGCCATGTTATCCACCTTCCATTGGATAACATGGCTAAAAACCGCTCTGTGCGTGAGCTTTTTTTTTTTTTTTTTTTTGCTGCGTGACGTTTGTTAACGTTCGATTCGATGGAAATCAGGAAGTGTTGAACACCATTTTGTCACTGCGAGTAAATATTTTGTTATAAATGAATCCTTATTGATAAACATTGTCTGCGCCATCTTGCGTTTTTGTCCAATGCCACAATTTTGTCGTGCACGGCAGCCATTTTAGATGCCTTGACCAGGGCCACTCTCTGCACGCCGTCGATTCTCAGCATGGCTCCCCACCCTCGCAAGAATCTCCCCCACGCACTGGTCACCCCGCTCTCTCTCTCATGCATGGGCCATATACTTCCCCCCATCTGCGCTGCTCTTCTCTGAGAATCACACCCTGTGCCCGCTCGACACCTCCCTTTCACCCTATTCACTACCGCACCCTCTGACACTTCTCTTCCTCTGTGTCCGATTGTCCAGGCCGGACCTAGGCTATCACCTAGCCCTGCGGATGTAGTTTATGGCTCCAGCTGTAGAGTATCCAGACATGCCAACCCTCCCGATTCAGGTGTGAGACTACTGATTTCAGTGCTAGTCTTTCGCTTCCCGATTCCTGCAAGGAAAAACCCGGGGGCATATTTCCAACAGCTAGCGGTAATTTTTGTCTCTAACTTGTTTAGAGACAATAATTATCGCCGCACTTCGGCGAATTTTATCGCACATAAACCTTGCTATTAGCAAGGTTTATCGCAAATGCGATAAAAAACGGCCGCAATGCATGAATATCGCTGAAAAGTCAGCGATATTCATGCATTAGTCAGCAAATGCTCTTAGCCATGTTATCCACTTCCCATTGAACAAGCGCATGGTCTTTTAAAGATTTGTGAAGTACTCGGGGCGGCGGTGTGTGTGTGTCCTCTTTCAGGAGCGGGCGGGGGGGCACTGGCAGCAATTTGCAGGCCAGGCAGTGTTCAACACGTGCATCACCTTTTCTCTGCCTGCTATTGCGCTCCATTCTTCGGAAAGGTAAGAAAAAGAACGTGCATTTGAGTTTGAAATGTCCGATCTTGTAGTAGTACACTTGCAAAGCCCACACATGACAATAACCCGATTCAAGGCCCCATTCTCCCGATTTTTAAAAAAAATATAGTACTCCAAGACAGTTACATTTTAAAACTTTATTAATATTTAAATATAACGAACGCAACAAAAACTGTAAATATATTTAACCATTTTTTGAAATTAACCAGAACTATAACGATAACAACAACAACAACAATAATATAACTTTTATGCCTAAATTACGCAAACATTTAGCTAATCTGCTAAAGGGGGGAGTCGCCATTTCTTTACAATAATCAATAATGAAAAATCCACATCAATAGGGTTGCCCGTTTTCTCGATGCAGCACTATAGTGCAATATACACAGCACCTGGGGTGTCAAGAGTGAACAGGTCTTTCTTTGTTCCTTAAGATGTTATCTCCGAGAATGCTGATGCATTGGTGTCTGTACACTTCTTTGTCAATTCTGTCAAGATGATAACTGCTTTATAAACAGACGATATCTTTGTTTCGTCATTAGTGTTAAGTGTGTCTGAAACTACAGTGCCCTTCTGTTTTTTTTTCTTCAGGCTCTACAGAGTTTTGTGTGTTGTTCTTTTGAGCGACAATTATTCCAGAGGTTTCAGGTTCACTTGTTTTGTTCTGCAGTGAGTTAACAGCTTTAGAGAGTTCATGTTTATTTGCTATGTCCTGCTGTTCGTGAACTGCTTCAGAGACGTCAGCCTCATTTTTTATGTTTCAGTAGATCCTGGACCTGCCCGGCCGCGCCCAAAATGGCGCCGGTGTAAATGGGACTCGTAACTGCTTGTTCTGTACTGGTTGCCCAACCTTGATATCACGAGATACATATGCAGTTTTGAAGCACATGGCGGAGGCTTGTCTGCTGTAGTGGGGCGTCCCTTTATCGTTTCAGTCGCCATTCCGCCCGCTTTTGCTACACTGTGCCTCATCCGCCATTCAGCTGTTTACCGCCCGCTCTTACGGCTACAGCGTCTCGCTCACCATGTAGTTGAGTTGTTCCCACTCTTGCGGTGCAGCGGTAGGCGGCTGCCACAGGACTCTTAAAATGGCGGCCGGCTCTTCGGATTTGGGCCTGGTCCAGTAAAATGGCCCTGGGACACCTTGGAACTCGGACGCTTGTCTGCCAGGGCTTGGGTTCCATTCTCGAAAGCGTCCCCTCAGCCTTGAAGATTGTACAAAAGTCTTGGGGGCCCTCGACTCCCGCAGGCTTCCGGTGGGGAGCGGCTGCCATGATTTCTTGCGGAATGGCCACGACGGAGCTACGAGATGGTGGTGCTCTCATGGTGACGCCAGCTTCAGTCTGAAACATCCAGAAACAAGGTGGGGCTTTCATCGTTTGGGGAAAAAAAATGTTTTAATCCAATGAAAAGTGTTATTTTTAGGTCACATGACCTAGTCTTACATAATTAGGAAAAGAAAAGTAAAATGAACCAATGAAAAGTTTTATTAACAAGTCACATGACCTGTTATGCTTACGTTACGCGCTGCGCGGCGCGCTCTGGATCGTTTCCGGGAAGCTGCGCCTTGCGCACCGGAGCACTTCCGGGTGCGCTAACGCGTCGCGTCATATGACGCATTACGCGACAATGCAGGTGCAGAATATAGTCAAAATGTCTCCACCAACCAGCGGTCGGAATTCCACCGCTTTCAGCAGTCCAAAAAGTTCGGTCAAATCTTAAGAGCGGGAGCAACTCAACTACATGGTGAGCGAGACGTTGTAGTCGCAAGAGCGAGCGGTAAACAGCTGAATGGCGGAAGAGGCACAGAGTACCAAAAGCGGGCGGAATGGCAACTAAAACGGTAAAGGGGCGCCCTACGACAGCGTGTCTTCAGGTGAAACGGATTGTGGGACAAGGTCCAGAATGAAAGATTCTTCAAAAGGGAAAAAATTCCGCCGGACCCCGGGAGCCGGCCGCCTATGCCGGGGGCGATCTCAGGCCTCACCAGGGCAACACGACTTGGGGAGGGGGCAGGAGCCAAGCGCCCCCTCTCAGTCCGCGCCATCTCACCGCCCCTCGGGGGCCTCCGTCAAGCGGTTTAGGGAGGCACCGTATCACATTGTTTTCCAATGCAGTCAGGTCCACAAATGGACCCCACTTACTTTGAATAGTGAAGCTGCAGCAGGTGCCAATAAGGTTTAAACAGTGTTACAAGACCTGCTTAGAATTCTGAAGTATGGCACTCAATAACCAAGACTTATGCCATTTATGTAAGGCAGTGACATGGAAGCAACTCAGGGACAAAAAGCATGAACGAACATTCACGTATGAAAATCTTATTTGGAGAAGGGGTAGAATCCAAACGGCCCCTGCCAGTTCGCGCCACTACACCGTATGTGGAAAATCTGAAGCCATCATTCTACAAACTCTCAACGCTTGTTATCAGTGCATGAGTTTCATGCTCGATCGATTGAGCTAGCCGGATCGGGCAATAAAAAGTATAAAATAGTTATGTAAATAGTTATTTAATAAAATGTTTTATTCTGTTTCTTTGGTGGTGTGTTGTGTATATTTATAATATTTGCATAGGGTTTGCCGTTATTTTGGGCGGTGTGGGTGGCGGAGTCGAGCTGTTTTGCAGCCCTCATGGTGTGGAGCTCAATTCATTTCACTATTTTCGTATTTCTCATGAAGGGTTATTCCTAATGTTTGTATTTTACCGAGGTTAAAAAGAGATCCAATTAGTGGCCTACTGATTTTGCTCGATTACTTTTATTTTTTTACACGATTTTTCACTATCTGCAAAGACTAAACAGAGTATTGCGACTTTGTGCTTGTTTGTAAATAGAGAATGATCCAAAGAGAACCAATTGTAAAACAGTAAATGCTTGGATAATAATCAATCAAATGGAGAGACAAGCAGGTACGACGGATTACAACAGGGGTAAAGGTCTGCGTTAACTACCGTTCACTATCTGCAAAGAGAGAGTACTACTAAGAGAAAAGAGGGGAGTGGGGAGGGGGGGCAGCGTTCAAAGCACATCAGCGTGCATAAACACGAAAACGTTTTTACCTATCACGTACTTGACATTTGACAGCTTTTGATGTTTGCTATTAAAAAACCATTGAAATTCACAGAAAAAACCATAGGTTATACTCCATATATAGTTAGGAATTTGCATTTACAAAACCTTGAAAATTCAATGAAAAAACCATTGGTTTTAGGCCATATATAGTTAGGGATTTGCATTTAGAAAACCTTATTTTACTCGCATAAAACCATTGAAATTCCATATATAGTTATAAGCGCTAACTATATATCGCGCACCCGCAATCCACTGCTGATGATGTCACATATTACATCATTCATGACATGGTTAGTGACATCACTGATGACATCACTGATGACATCTCAAATGACATCACTGATGACATCACTGATAACATCTCATTTGACATGACTGATCACATCACTGATGATATCATTCATGTGATAATACCATGAATCTCTTCAGACTCTAATATAACCTTAGATACAATCAGTGTAAACAGACAGTCACTCATCCATGGAGTTACTCACACACCTAGTCAGTTATGCCAAAAATCAATCACACCTCCATTTTCTCAACTATACAGTTATACACACCTTACTTATTCAAACATATACTAACACATATTTACTTTACTCTCTTATACAATCTCTGATACATGTTCACAATGATCCATACAGCCACTCACACATTCACTAGCTCTTATGCACAGTTATTTATAGATGTCAACTCTCACATGTACTGTGTTTTACATATGTACTTAATTTGACATGTAGCACTGAGATATCCATTCACTCACTAATACACTCATGCACAGTCAACCGCCCATACAGCTGTTTCCACATGCAGTTTTGAATCTATACATATAGTGAATCAACTACTCACACATCTATGTACAGAGTCACACACCTCCCAGCCACCCATACACACACACTCAGTTTCCCATACAAATACTTGGACAACCAATCAATAACCCATACAGTTACTCATATAGCTACTGATCAACATATGCAGCAGTTTGTAGAACAACAGATATAATGATGTACAAATTAAGACAGTTTAGTCACTAACTCATGCCCTCAGTGAGACACATTTAATCACTCACTCATACAGTCAGTCATGCACCTACTAAATCCTTCATCCAGACACTTATATATCTACTCATTCTTCAATATGTAAAACATATTTTAACTTTACAGAAACATACAGTCACTGGATGTTGTAATCAGTGATGTCATCAGTGATGTCATTTGAGATGTCATCAGTGATGTCATCAGTGATGTCACTAACCATGTCATGAATGATGTAATATGTGACATCATCAGCAGTGGATTGCGGGTGCGCGATATATAGTTAGCGCTTATAACTATATATGGAATTTCAATGGTTTTATGCGAGTAAAATAAGGTTTTCTAAATGCAAATCCCTAACTATATATGGCCTAAAACCAATGGTTTTTTCATTGAATATATATATATATATATATATATATATATATACTTGCACTGTGTGCCGGTAATCCAGGGCTCTTAACTCCGCGGCGGTCCCTTCCACAAAACCGGCGTTTTTGAAAATATACCAACAATTTTCCTGTCTACCCTCCCGGGTACAGAAAAGGTCGGGACACTCCAGGATGCTCAAATTCCTTTAATCACCAACAATGGTTTACAAAAGCCGGCGCGTTTTGCCGTAAGGCTTGGTCACGGTAACGATTGCACTGATTATTTCCCTTTACATACACCCAGTGGTCACAATAGACATAGGACTACGCTGTTTCAACAACATTGATTCGGCCGCCATCTTGTAATGGTTTGCAATCACAGATACATTTTGCATTCTCGCCCCAGTGGGCTAGCTCTCAATGCATGCACAAAGTAATTCATTTGTGTACTCGTGCGCTGTTTAAACAACATTGATTGCGCCGCCATCTTATAATGGGTTGTTGTCACAAATATAGTTTACATTCCCGCCCCAGTGGGCTAGCTCTCAATGCATGCACAAAGTAATTCATTCGTGTGCTCAAGGTCCCGCCCCAGTGGGCATTACAATGATGATCTTGCCAGGCGGTTGTGATCAATTCAAGAATTTTCAACAAACTGCATAGTCCTAATAAAGAATACAACAAATAAATGGTGCTCACATATAGTTGCAAAAGATAAAATTACACAAATCTATGTACATTTAAAATCCTTTTCAGCAATTTATATACAAGGAGTTTGTTACTCTATATCACACTTATTGTTTATCACAGATGGACTGCTAGTTCTTCACTGGAGTTCAAGCCTGCAGGTATTAGAGTTTCGAAATCTATAATGAATTTCGACTCCAATACTCTTAGCTGATGTTCTCTGTCACCCCCTCGTACTTGAGGTCTGATAGCATCCAAAACTACAAAGGCCAAAAGTTTATCGTTCTGGTTATGGCAACTTTTGAAGTGACGAGCAACTGGATACAATTCATTATTGTTCCTGATTGCTCTTTTGTGCTCTAACACTCTCAATTTTGCCTTTTTCTTAGTACTGCCAATGTACCATTTGTTACATGGACAGATTAAACAATAAACACACATCTCTGTGTTACAGTCAAAGTTACCTCTTATCTCAAAGTCCCTACCACAATTCGGAACCTTGAGTCTAGAACAGTTCTTGCTATATGCACAAGCTTTACAATGCATACAACAAGAAAACCCTGACATGGCCCTGTTCAGTTCTCTGGTAGTTTTGGCCGTCAGATTGCGACTCAATTCATCTTTGAGTGACTTCCCTCTCCTGAATGTTATTTGGGGGGTTTCATGTAGACATTTGTCCAGTGTGGCATCAGTTTTTAATATGTGCCAATTCTTGTTTAAAATTTTGCGTACCTGAAAGGCCTGACTTGAATACGTTGTAATGAATCTGATTTTATTTTCATTGTCTTCATCTCTTATTTTGGGATTAGGTAACGCTGTTCTTTCCAGTTCATCTACCTTATTTACTGCCCTCATGATTATTTTGTTAGAGTACCCTCTTTGTCTGAATCTCTCGCACATGGTCTTTTTCTCTATGTCAAACTCCTCCTTCGTGCTACAATTCCTTTTGGCACGAATCAGTTCTCCATAAGAAATACTTTGAACTAGGCTATAAGGATGTGAACTTGATGCACATAACAAACTGTTCCCAGCCGTTGCTTTTCTGTGAAGTGTGGTTTTCAGATGGTCTCCCTGCACCTGTACCTCCACATCCAGGAATACCAACGAATTCCCACTTATCTGAGAGGTCAGTTCAATGTTCAAATCATTATCATTTAGCATTTCAATGAATTCCACAGCACTTTTTTGATCTCCCCGCCAAATGACAAAGATATCATCAATGAACCGTGTCCAAAGTACAACACAGTCATTGAAGTGATCTAGGCAAATGGACACTTGCTCCTCCCACCAACCCATGAACAGGTTGGCGTAACTGGGGGCGAAGCAAGTGCCCATTGCCGTCCCTTGCAGCTGTACGTACAGTTGGTCATCAAAGAAAAAATAATTGTTAGACAGACAAAATGCTATCATGTCTATCAACATTTCGGTGTGCATCAACAAAGAAATAGATCTGGCTTTCAAGAAATGTCTTATTGCCTGGATTCCCAGATCATGTTTTATAGATGTGTATAAACTTGTTACATCTAGCGTTATCATCAAAAAATCAGATTCCCAGTGTATGCCGTCAATCATGTTTAAAAAATGCATTTTATCCCTCAGGTATGCAGGTAGGGCAGTGACAAAAGGTCTCAAGAAAAAATCAATGTATTTGGATGTCATCTCTAATTTGGATCCCATCGAGGAAACAATGGGTCTGCCAGGGGCGAAGCTGCGGAACGCCACAAATACTGAAATACGAGTAAGACCACGAACCTCGTGAGGGCACCGGAATTCAAGTGTTGGGGGAGCGGATTGACCAAGACCACCAAAATAGAAGGAGGGCTAGTAGTCAAACCGGGATGCTCCACAATAATATTTTGTGAGAACCAACAACACGACTCAATCACAACAATGGCGAGCAATTGGGAAAGCAAAAGGAAGGAAGTCTCTAATAGACTGTTTTTCACATAAGTCACGGAGACTGCAGAAACTATTCAGAAGGAAGGCAGTGCTCAAACAACGATGACTAATGAGGTGTTGGTGCTATCGCTTTTTGACAAACTTGAAAAATTGCACAAAAAGGAACTCGCCAAATGGTGGGAAGCAGAGTCTCTTCAGAAGTACATGACGTGGGTAGGGTCCCGAGAGGCCTCCGGATATATACAATTCCCACGTATGAAGACCCCGACCCTGAGATGCTGGAGGAGTGGGCGGGGAACTCCAAGGAGAGTTCGACCGTAATGATGCGTATACTTATAAAATATGCACTTAAAGACAGAAAGAAAATTGCTGATGAAATCGGAACCATTATGGAAGAACTCCTAAAACTAACAACTCAGGACAAAGTAGACTCCTTCATGGAAAAACTGCAAGTACGATTGAACAAAGTAGAGGAAGAGATTACAGGACGTAAACAACGTAAGTTCATAAGAGACTCTAAAGACTACCAGGCGGGCAGAACCTTGACGTTCCATAAAAAATACGACCATCTGTTCACGGAAATGGAGCCGGGTTATAACAAAAAACCTCAGAAAGTATCAACAGCAACACAAAAGACGACGGCGCAAACCGAAGACAGTGAAACTTCGGATAGCAATCTTTCGGATGTGTCATTAGAAAGATTAAGCCAACGAGAACCCGTGGCAACCCCAAACCGGAACAACTTTTTGAAACAATTCCAGCTAATCAATAAAGCAAAGCAAGACCAGCTAAGCGCACAAGAAAGGGACCAGGATTTTCGGAGAGGCCGGGGATGAGGACAACGCGGCAAAACGCGAGGAACAAAAGGAACAAAAAAGCCAGAAGAAGGCGGAAGAAGCGAAATGCAAACAGCCTCACCAATGGTAACGAGAGCGAAGAAAGGAACGAAATGACTGTCATCAATCTCTCAAACCGTGAGTTAACTAATAATGAAATCAATGTTTTATCGCTGGGATTATCCTTTTGTCCTACAAAAAGCATGGACTATGTGCAGACTCGAATTGACATTTTCTATTTTTTACGCAAACTTAAATTGAAGAAATGGTTTCACTTACATCCAACACCCATGGGGGGCAATGATGATATTGAAAATATACTCTCAATTGCCATCTCGGATATTACAGACTTACAAACGGTCTGTGAATTGGATGAAAATGTTGTACACCATGATAATCCATTACTCAATTTACAGGACACTGATATTGTCTTAGATGCTGCAGGTTTCAGTGGGTTTAAACCCAAGTCAAAATTTCTTCCCTTGGTACATTGTGACGCAATAGAGGTATTCGAAAAGAGTGTTACCAAAGAACTGAAAAAAATCCGCTATAAGAAGTATGGAAATACCAAGGTCAACCTCAATAAAGATCAGTTAACTGCCATTGATAGACATAAAAATGATCCCTCCATTATAATTAAACAATCAGATAAGGGGGGTAATGTGGTAGCTTGGGGGTTAAAAGACTATATCAGAGAAGGGGTACGCCAACTATCTGATACCACTTGTTATAAAAAAGTAGAGAATGGAGTAATGGAGAACGCACATTTGAAGTATGACACAATGCTTGAGGATTGGAAGGATAAAGGTTTGTTGACTTGGGGAGAATACAGTAGTTTAAGATGTAAACACGCAAAAACACCACTGCTGTATTTACTTCCTAAGTTACATAAGGATCCAAAAAACCCCCCTGGCAGACCCATTGATCCAAATTAGAGATGACGGCAATGGGCACTTGCTTCGCCCCCAGTTACACCAACCTGTTCATGGGTTGGTGGGAGGAGCAAGTGTCCATTTGCCTAGATCAATTCAATGACCGTGTTGTACTTTGGACACGGTTCATTGATGATATCTTTGTCATTTGGCGGGGAGATCAAAGAAGTGCAGTGGAATTCATTTAAATGCTAAATGATAATGTTTGAACATTGAACTGACCTCTCAGATAAGTGGGGATTCTTTGGTATTCCTGGATGTGGAGGTACAGGTGCAGGGAGACCATCTGAAAACCACACTTCACAGAAAAGCAACGGCTGGGAACAGTTTGTTTTGTGCATCAAGTTCACATCCTTATAGCCTAGTTCAAAGTATTCCTTATGGAGAACTGATTCGTGCCAAAAGGAATTGTAGCACGAAGGAGGAGTTTGACATAGAGAAAAAGACCATGTGCGAGAGATTCAGACAAAGAGGGTACTCTAACAAAATAATCATGAGGGCAGTAAATAAGGTAGATGAACTGGAAAGAACAGCGTTACTTAATCCCAAAATAAGAGATGAAGACAATGAAAATAAAATCAGATTCATTACAACGTATTCAAGTCAGGCCTTTCAGGTACGCAAAATTTTAAACAAGAATTGCCACATATTAAAAACGGATGCCACACTGGACAAATGTCTACATGAAACCCCCCAAATAACATTCAGGAGAGGGAAGTCACTCAAAGATGAATTGAGTCGCAATCTGACGGCCAAAACTACCAGAGAACTGAACAGGGCCATGTCAGGGTTTTCTTGTTGTATGCATTGTAAAGCTTGTGCATATAGCAAGAACTGTTCTAGACTCAAGGTTCCGAATTGTGGTAGGGACTTTGAGATAAGAGGTAACTTTGACTGTAACACAGAGATGTGTGTTTATTGTTTAATCTGTCCATGTAACAAATGGTACATTGGCAGTACTAAGAAAAAGGCAAAATTGAGAGTGTTAGAGCACAAAAGAGCAATCAGGAACAATAATGAAATGTATCCAGTCGCTCGTCACTTCAAAAGTTGCCATAACCAGAACGATAAACCTTTGGCCTTTGTAGTTTTGGATGCTATCAGACCTCAAGTACGAGGGGGTGACAGAGAACATCAGCTAAGAGTATTGGAGTCGAAATTCATTATAGATTTCGAAACTCTAATACCTGCAGGCTTGAACTCCAGTGAAAAACTAGCAGTCCATCTGTGATAAACATTAAGTGTGATATAGAGTAACAAACTCCTTGTATATAAATTGCTGAAAAGGATTTTAAATGTACATAGATTTGTGTAATTTTATCTTTTGCAACTATATGTGAGCTCCATTTATTTGTTGTATTCTTTATTAGGACTATGCAGTTTGTTGAAAATTCTTGAATTGATCACAACCGCCTGGCAAGATCATCATTGTAATGCCCACTGGGGCGGGACCTTGAGCACACAAATGAATTACTTTGTGCATGCATTGAGAGCTAGCCCACAGGGGCGAGAATGTAAACTGTATTTGTGACAACAACCCATTATAAGATGGCGGCGCAATCAATGTTGTTTAAACAGCGCACGAGTACACAAATGAATTACTTTGTGCATGCATTGAGAGCTAGCCCACTGGGGCGAGAATGCAAAATGTATCTGTGATTACAAACCATTACAAGATGGCGGCCGAATCAATGTTGTTGAAACAGCGTAGTCCTATGTCTATTGTGACCACTGGGTGTATGTAAAGGGAAATAATCAGTGCAATCGTTACCGTGACCAAGCCTTACGGCGAAACGCGTCGGCTTTTGTAAACCATTGTTGGTGATTAAAGGAATTTGAGCATCCTGGAGTGTCCCGACCTTTTCTGTACCCGGGAGGGTAGACAGGAAAATTGTTGGTATAGATATATATATATATATATATATATATATATATATATATATTGTGCCACAAAGTGATCCAGCAGACCTCCGATGCGCTCAACAGCGCGTGCTCAGCTCAGGGGTCGGATCCTGACCCAGAATAAGTTTTATGTCACAAAGGGAGCGGCACACCAAATTTCTGTTCACAGCCTTTTAATCAAAGCTTCACCCCACCAAGTGAAGCTTTGATTAAAAGGCTGTGAACAGAAATTTGGTGTGCCGCTCCCTTTGTGACATAAAAAAAAAATATATATATATATATATATATATATTTTAATACAAAGGTCCATGACTTCGAAGACGCACTCCTCGCAGTTGTAAAGCAAACAGCTTTCATCACATGAAAAACCGGCATCTTCAATTGGGGTGAGCATTATGTGCCGACGCGTTTCAAAGCTGTAGCTTCTTCTTCATGGGCAGCTCGAGGTTTCACACAGCATGCTTCAATCAGTCTTTAAATACATGCAAGGACCCCCAGTGGGTCGTGCTTAGTGCGCTGTCTAGTGCCATGCATGCTGGGACACTGAGTCCCAATTGAAGAAAATTAATTTACTCAAAGTGAGTTCCGTGTGTCCTTTATTTAAAAGCATTGTATTTACCCTTCAGTGGGCCCCCATTTGCCATGCAGGTTCAATTATTTCACAACTGCAATGCTGTTCACGGCATCGGCATGGTTCCTCACTTTTAGCCCGAACGGCTGAATGGATTTCCACCAAACTTGGCAAAATTGTAGGGACTGGTAGCCAGACGTGCCTTTGCTAGGTCTCAAGAAATGTGCTCCAGAGGATTTTGAGTAATTTATGTTCAAAAATATATATATATCTATGGCAGCGCCCCGGTATGCGCACCGGGGCGCGCTCCGGGCGCGCTACGCGACTTGCGCGCAGAAAGCTGATTTGCTCTCGGGTGTCTGTAAACATTCTAAACAGTCCGGAGCGGCCACCATCTTGTGTCTCTGTAGGATCGAGACACAAGAGGTGGGAAAAACAAAGGGGGAAATGACCAAAAGGGGGCAGGGTAGACCCCCCCTGACCCCCTAGGTTTGATGTGGGGGCCATAAAAGGGCCCCGCGGGGCAAAAACATTTTTAATTTTTTTTTATTTTCGCGGGGGGAGCGCCCTATACGCGCACCGGGGAGTGTACCGGGGAGCGTACCATGGGGAAAAAGAATGACAGTTTTAAAAAAAAATGGCTGTTTTGAAAAAAAAATCTCTTTGTTGTTTTTTTTTTAAATGTAAGTACCTACATGTAGGTACCAATGCAGAGACTTAAATTTAATGTACACCGTCTCCTCTGTAGATATCTTGCATGTTGTTATAGAAGTTATTGTGGTATATGGAATCCATAACATAGTCTGTCAGGAAAGCAGAAGCAGATCCTTTAAGCACTCCCTGAGAAGTCCTAGGGGATCTTGGGTAGTCTATCCTTCTCCCTTATGATGAAAAAGAGATGTAAAATACACATTGGAGATAATATAGTGGGAGAAAGGTAGTAACTATGAGTAAACTTACTATGTAACACAAAAAAGTTGCACAGTATACTATAAGTCTCATTTTATAATATAATCATTTTGGTACTACTTCATGAATTACATATAAAAATGAATATTATCTCAAACAATTTTTAATTATTAAATATAAATTTATTCTTCTGATTCTTTTTCAAAATTTAATAAAACTTCTAACATAATATTGTCCGGAATTTCCTCATAATTATTAGTACATGATTCTATTTGTTCCAAACATTCTATTAACTGTTGGTCCAAAGATTCATCTATGAAATTAAGTTCATCTTTTTGTTCTTTTGGATTTTTCACCTTTATTTCGAAAGAAATAACAGTTGATTGTTTTTCTCCTTCCATTTTCTTTCTGAAAATTACATAAAAATTAACTATATTAGTAGAGTTAGGGTACTGTTGGGTTTAAGTTCATACAGGTACTTCTGAGTTTTTAACAGTGAAGTAATTTTTGGGCAGTGTATGGTTTCAGGCAGGAAGTAGAACAATTAAAAAGTGCCAGTGATGAAGCCTAAGTAAATTCATAATTATACCAGAGAAGCCTACCTCAATCCATAATTATAACAGAGAAGTCTATCTCAATCTCTAACTCTTACAGAGGGACAGTATATAACTATCGAAAAAAGTTTTCCCAAATTAACTTAAAGTGCACAACATAGTTCCCCTTTCAAATTAACAACTTACCTTTTTCAAAGTAGTTGAAGTTTTCTGTCAAAATTCTTTCAAAATGTACCTGAGGTAGTATTAGTCAAAATGGCTGTGTTTCCCTCTCATTTTTCATATATATTCATGTACTTAACCAATCAAATGTCAGCACATAAAAGTACAAAATGTAAGTAACATTTTAATTGGTTGTTAATTCCAACAGTTTCATATGTGTTTTTGTCATGTAATTTACCTCAGGCTATTTAGACAGGGCTACAGCAAAATTGGCTCGATGGAATACCATCAAATGTGGGATAATGGTAGGGACTGGTATGTAGTAGGGTCTATTCTATATTTGGTGAAAGTCTGTCCAGTGGTTTTTATGTAATTTCGTTTCCCACATTTCTTTTGGGAGCGCTCACTGGTGCGCGCCCCGGTACGCGTACCGGGAGCCTTGCGGGAGTCCGCCATTTTGTGTTTCGTCGAATTGAGACACAAGATGGAGGACAAACAACGTTGGGAATGGGTAAAAAGGGGCACAGTAGACACCCCCTGACGCTCTAGGTTTTCTGAGGGGAGTTTAGGAGGGGCATATATGCCAAATAAAATAAAATAATAATTTCGCGGAGGGAGCGCCTGGTACGCGCACCGGGGAGCATACCGGGGAGCGTACTCTGGTGAAAAATAGTGAAAAAGTTAGAGAAAGATCATCCTTTTGAGTGATCAGAGGTAGGGTAGCTCTGAAAAGAGCTTTTGGGTTCTGTGGCTGATTTAGGTACCTACAAGTAGGTTCCAATCCAATGTACTTGTGTTTTGTGCCCTTTTGTAACATGCACACACCACTTTGCCCTTGTAACACACGATTTGCGACCTCTCACATGTTTTTACCTTTGATACTGGCACAAGTGCCACCTCTGCCTACATAACACTTGTTCTTGTGCCGGAGTGTCTAGCACCTTTTGCAGTATTATACCCCAAATGATACTTTGCTTTCTCTTGTAACTGCACACGTGTCACTTTTTCCTCCTGTGCACTTTTTACTACCTCATGTATTTTTGGCTGCGCACAATTTTTACTACCTCATGTATTTTGTTTGCTCACAATTGTCACTATTACCTTTACTACCTCATGTATTTTTGGTTGCTCACAATTTCTACTTCCTCATGTATTTTGTTTGCTCACAAATGTCACCATTACCTTATGTAACGTAACGTATGCTTTTGCAATCTGTTCTTTTGTAATGTTTCTCATTATGTTTCATTTCTGTTCCTTTTGTGAAGCGCTCTGACACCTTCGGGTAAAGTCCGCGCTATATAAAAATGCATAAATAAATAAATAAATAAATAAATAAAGACTTAAATTCAGGAGGAATATTCTATTCCCCTCATCTGAGAAGTGCACACCATCTCCTCTGTAGATATCTTGCATGTTGAAACACAAGTTATTGTTGTATATTGAACCCATTCCATAGTCTCTCATGTAAGCAGAAACAGATTTATTCTCATGTTTCCGGGCTTTCTCAAATTGTGGACAAAATTGGTTGGACCAGTTCCATTTCTGTCTTTGACATATATTGGAACATACCAAGGCAGTTTGTGGAAAAAGTGTCATCAATTGATCAAAGGTGTCCTTTAAAAGCATTTCCAGACCTACCCCAGTCAAAGTGCCCAAGTCATTTCCTCCACAATGCACTATTAAGAGGTCAGGGTTTGGCAGATGCAAAAAGGTTTTCACCAATGGTATCAATTGGTGACATCTCAATCCTCTCTGGCCAATCCACTTGATTTCCACATTTGTTAAATCAAGGTTGTGAAAATTTCTGCTAGCTGCATACCTTTGAGCCCAGTGGATGTAGCTATGTCCAATAATCCACACAGAATACATGATGAGAGAAGGTTCTGGTGCAGTCAGTTGAAGTGTGGGAATGAAATGGCAGTTGGAACAGTAGGAGTTTACAAAAAAATAATTGTGAAGTTTCACTGCTCTTGAATCACAAGCAATGATTGGTGGATTCAGATAGTTGAAAACTAAAAGTTAGGGTGCATGGTTGTGTTTAGTGAAAGAAGCAATTTGAATGGTTAAGAAAAAGTCAATTAAAGAAACATTTCATCGGATAAGCTGGTGTATTGAGAGGTCAAACATCCTTGCTTAGTTCATTTGCAACATTGTAGAATAAACTTTTGAACCTGTGAGTTAAGTAAGGAGGGAGTTGCAATGGTAACAGATAGAAAGGGCTGAGGGGGGAAGGGTGTTGGTTTGAAAATAGTGAGGGAAGAGTTTTGATTGGTTGTAATGAAGCATATCTGTGTAGAATTAGAGTTTTCTGTGCCAGTCATGGTTGCAGTGTGTGGAGTGCATACCTTTTGCTCTGCTAAAGAAAAATTGGTGTGTGTGTCTGAAATTGTTCTCTATCTCCCAAAGCATTTGTAAAGGTAAGAAATGATTCATTTAATTTAGATAGAGACTTGTACGCTCTATGGAGAAGATTTGGAAGCAGATTGTTTTTTACTAATGTTGTTTTGTGTTATGTTATTTGATAATGCTTGGTTAAAACATTTTAATGCATAGAGGAATTGTATTTTGTGAAATAGTGAATTTTCGGTAGTGACATTGAAAGCTTGTATATAGGACCTGTGCTGTGTTTCTAAAATGTTATTAAAAGATAATTTTGGGGTAAATGAATGGCTTTTATATTTTTGAGAAGGAATTAATAGTGTTTGCCTCATTAAATAAATATATTTGAACCTTTTACAATGATATCACCTGCATTACCTCAGATTAGGAAGCATATTGAGCTTTTTTCTTGTTGGTTTGTGTCATGTTTTTTGATAATGCTTGGTAAATAGATTTTGCTGCATAGAGGAATTGTATTATGTAAACTTGAGAAATTTCACTAGTGACATGGAATGCTTGTACATAGGACCTGTGCTGTGTTTCCAAAATGTTATTTAAAAAACGATTTTGGGGTAAATGAATGCTTTTTATATTTTTGAGAAGGAATTATTAGTGCTTGCCTCATTAAATAAATATATTTGAACCTTTTACAATGATGTCACCTGCAGTACCTCAGATTCGGATGCAGATTGAGGTTTTTTCTGGTTGGTTTGTGTCATGTTTTTGGATAATGCTTGGTAAATAGGTTTTGCAGCATAGGGGAATTGCATTATGTAAAATTGAGAAGTTTCTCTAGTGACATGGAATGCTTGTACATAGGACCTGTGCTGTGTTTCTAAAATGTTATTTAAAAAACGATTTTGGTGTAAATGAATGCCTTTTATATTTTTGAGAAGGAATTATTAGTGTTTGCCCCATTAAATAAATATATTTGAACCTTTTACAATGATGTCACCTGCATTACCTCAGATTAGGATGCAGGTTAAGTTTCTTTCTGGTTGGTTTGTGTCATGTTTTTGGATAATGCTTGGTAAATAGGTTTTGCAGCACAGGGGAATTGCATTATGTAAAATTGAGAAGTTTCAGTAGTGAAATTGAATGCTTGTACATAGGACCTGTGCTGTGTTTCTAAAATGTTATTTTAAAAACGATTTTGGGGTAAATGAATGCCTTTTATATTTTTGAGAAGGAATTATTAGTGTTTGCCTCATTAAATAAATATATTTGATCCTTTTACAATGATGTCACCTGCATTACCTGAGATTAGGATGCAGATTGTGCTTCTTTCTGGTTGGTTTGTGTCATGTGTTTGGATAATGCTTTGTAAATAGGTTTTGCAGCATAGGGGAATTGCATTATGTAAAATTGAGAAGTTTCTCTAGTGACATGGAATGCTTGTACATAGGACCTGTGCTGTCTTTCTAAAATGTTATTTAAAAAACTATTTTGGTGTAAATTAATGCTTTTTATATTTTTGAGAAGGAATTATTAGTGTTTGCCTCATCAAATAAATATATTTGATCCTTTTATAATGATGTCACCTGCATTACCTCAGAATAGAATGCAGATTGAGCTTCTTTCTGGTTGGTTTGTGTCATGTTTTTGGATAATGCCTGGTAAATAGGTTTTGCAGCATAGGGGAATTGCATTATGTAAAATTGAGAAGTTTCTCTAGTGACATGGAATTCTTGTACATAGGACCTGTGCTGTGTTTCTAAAATGTTATTTAAAAAACGATTTTGGTGTAATTGAATGCCTTTTATATTTTTGAGAAGGAATTATTAGTGTTTGCCTCATTATATAAATATATTTGAACCTTTTACAATGATGTCACCTGCGTTACCTCAGATTAGGAAGCAGATTGAGCTTCTTTCTTATTGGTTTGTGGCATGTTGTTTGGAAATGCTTGATATCCACATATGCAAGATAGAGGAATTGTGTCTTGTGAAATAGTGAGGTTTCAGTAGTGAAATTGTATGCTTGTACATAGGACCTGTGCTGTGTTTCTTAAATGTGATGCGAAAAACGATTTTTGGGTAAATGAATAGTTTTTACATTTTGGAGAAGGAATAAATAGTGTACATGAGGTGAGGCCTGTCCAGGGGTATAGATAAGGTGAGGCCTGTCCAGGGGTGCAGATGAGGTGAAGCCTGTTTAGGATTGTAGATGACGTGAGGCTTGCACAGCGGTGCAGAGGAGGTGAGGCCTGTGTTCAAGAGTGTAGTGGGAGAGAAGTCTGTTCAGGGGTGCAAAAGAGGTGAAGTCTGTGTTTTAGTATGCAGTGGGGGAGAGGCTTTTTGAAGTCATGTCCATTGCACTCTTCGACACAGGCCTCACCTCCTCTGTTCTCCTGGACAGGCATCACCTCATCTGCACTCCTGTTCAGGCCTCACTTCATGTGCACCCTGTAACTATTAATTATGCCCAATACATTGAGGTCTGTCAAGGGGGCACAGAGGAGGTGAGGCTTGCCCACGGGTCAGAGAAGGTAAGTCTTGTCCATTGCACTATTGGACACAGTGCTCAAGTCCTTTGCACCCCTCGATAGGCATCACCTCATCTGCTCAATTTGTTTTACTAATCTGAGGAAACACAGGAGACATGATTGTGAAATGTGTTAATATATTTATTTAATGAGGCAAACACTATTAATTCTTTCTCAAAAATATAAAAGCCATGCATTTACCCC
The DNA here is from genome assembly GCF_964263255.1 of Lissotriton vulgaris. NCBI lineage: Eukaryota > Metazoa > Chordata > Amphibia > Caudata > Salamandridae > Lissotriton > Lissotriton vulgaris. Next base: position 108,146 of record NW_028246431.1, on the reverse strand, counting down.
AAAATCGTTTTTTAAATAACATTTTTCAAACACAGCACAGGTCCTATGTACAAGCATTCCATGTCACTAGTAAAACTTCTCAATTTTATATAATGCAATACCTCCATTCAGCAAAATCTATTTACCAAGCATTATCAAAAAACATGACACAAACCAACAAGAAAGAAGCTTAATCTGCATCCTAATCTGAGGTAACACAGGTGATATCATTGTAAAAGGTTCAAATATATTTATTTAATGAGGTAAACACTATTAATCCCTTATCAAAAATATAAAAGCCATCCAATTACCCCAAAATCGTTTTTTTAATTACATTTTAGAAACACAGCACAGGTCATATGTACAAGCATTCAATTTTACTACTGAAACTTCACTATTTCACATAATGCAATTCCTCTATGCAGCAAAATGTTTTAACCATGACTAATCTGGGGAAACATAGATGACATGATTGTGAAATGTGCTAATATATTTTTTGAATCATGCAGATACTATCTAATCAACCTTTTTCTTTGTAATATTCTGTCCTTGAGTAACTCCCTATTACACCTTTTGTCTGTTTTATACCCTCTCTCTCCCTCTTTCTGACTTTTTTCTCTCTCTTCCTGTTACACCCTCTGTCTGACCTACTTCTTGTAAAATCCTGTCTCTGATTTACTTCCTCTTACACCCTCTCTCAAACTTACTCTCTGTCTCTTCCTTTACAGGCTCTCCCTGTTTTAGTCTCTTTTACAACCTTTTCCCTTCTAACACCCTCTCTCTGTCTTACTTCCTGTTACACCCTCTCTCTGTTTTACACCCTGTTACATCCTTTTTCTGACTTACTCTCTTATTTTGACTTACTTCCTCTCCTTATTACATCCTTTTTCTGTCTTTCAACATATTATACACTCTCTCTGATTAGTCCTTCTCTATGTTTTACTCCCTCTACCTGTTTCTTTGTCTGAGTCTCTCTGTGTCTTTGTGTTACTCCCTCTAGCTGTTTTTCTTTATCTTACTCCGAGTTATATAGTTGCTGTGGTATAAACTTAGATATGTTGCAAATTAGTGTTTATATCGTTTGCTTATTGTCATTGCTTTGTTGTTTGATAATAGTGGTCTATAATGTGTTATTTTTTTCTTTACCACAGATTGAAATAAACATTTCAAAAGTAAGCAAAAATGCTGTCAAGGCAAAGGAGAAGAAAAAATACCATACGGAAAAGAACAAAATCAGCAACGGAATTAAAGGAATCCCCTACAACAAGTACTTCAAAAAGCACAAAAAAAGCTCCTGGTAAGACAACTAAGTCTTTTTTTCGGAACATATGTACAGGAAAAAATAATGTTAACGGGAATGTGAAGATCCAGAAGGAGAGAGCAAATTTGAAAAGAAGGGAGAGGCCCTCAAAAAATGTCACTACTGGAGCAGGAGAGAAGAGTATGGATAGCAATAAAAGGCAAAATCTATTTAGGGACATTCGTAGACGAATGTTTCGCAATAGGGTAGTTTTAAATTTGCTAACAACTGAAAAGAAAGGTAAACAGAGAGCTGATTTTTACAAGAAAAAGAAAAGTGTAGAGAAGATTGTTGATCAGGCTTTTGAAGTTAAGAAAAAAGTATTTATTTTAGTAATCAATAAAATTAGGATACTTAACAAGGCAATTGATGTTTTCAAATCGAACAGTAGATGGAAAAGAATAATTAATCGGACTAATTTTTGTGAAGTTTTTTATGGAGAATAGATGCATAGTTCAAGTTCTGAGCCATTTTTTAATGAGGAGAGTTACTTTCAGGAAAATGATTTGGTGCATGCAGTTGACACCAGTGGTCGAGCATATGAGGTGAAAGATGGTTGTCTTTTGGAAAAAGAGAAACTTGTGTCTAGAGATGCAGAAGAGGTGTTAGCTGATGAAACAAAAATCCCGCATACCATCACTCCGCATTTTTTAGTCCGCAAAAACCATTACTCCTCAAGCCATAATTCCGCAAATTTTTACAACGCATATGACTTTACTACGCATGCAATTACAACGCAAATGCATGTGTGGTGAAGTCATATACTTTGTAAAAGTACTTTATTTTTAAAAATATATATATATATATATATATATATATATATATATATATATATATATATATATATATATATATACATATATATATTTTTAATTAAAATGAAACATTATTTCTTTAAAATTACATTATATTCAGAACTGTATTAATATTACACACATATATAAACGGCATAATTGGAATCAAAGGCACTCAGCCATAAACTAGATATATGGACACTCAGTCCTTCATCCTCCACATAGTGGTAATTTGCGCTAGTCAGCATGAGCAGACTCAGCAATGTAATTACTCAATGTCCATAGGACAAACAGTATGCGCAATGGAGACCACTTTCTAAATACAACTAAAAAGTTCTAATTCTGCCGCGAAAATGCCGCGATCCAGCAATTCATAGTGCACTGTTTGGAATAATTTTGATCCAAAAAACTACTGAGCCCACAATGCATCTTAATAGCCAAGTGGTGCCTACAGTTACTTAAGGTAAACACTAATGATGGCTAAATGTTTGTACACCGTGATCAGGGACAGCTTGATGTCCGAAACGCGTAGGTGGGGAACCTACAGAAAATAAACCACTGATTCAACTATCGAAGTAGTGTGCGGCGTTTTCTCTTCTGGAGAGTTTTTGCTGTAAACATTAACTGCGAGGGTGTCCTGAACCTTGCCGCCAGCACCAGCTACTGCCGCTCCTCTCATCTTTTGACATTTGCTCATTAATATATATATATATATATATAAAAATATAGATATATTTAATTTTTTTAAATTAATAATTACCCTATACACCCTAAAAACGAATCCCACCCTAGTCCCTTTAAATACCCCAGCACCCTTAAACACTAAACCATCCTGACCCTAAAGACACCCCTGTACCCCAAAACCCAAACCTACCCCTGAACCCTAAAAATACCCCTGTACCCCAAAACCCAAAACAACCCCTGAACCCTAAAAATACCCCTGTACCCCAAAACCCAAAACAACCCCTGAACCCTAAAAATACCCCTGTACCCCAAAACCCAAACATACCCCTGAACCCTAAAAATACCCCTGTACCCCAAAACCCAAACCTACCCCTGATCCCTAAAAATACCCCTGTACCCCAAAACCCAAACCTACCCCTGAACCCTAAAAATACCCCTGTACCCCAAAACCCAAAACAACCCCTGAACCCTAAAAATACCCCTGTACCCCAAAACCCAAACAACCCCTGAACCCTAAAAATACCCCTGTACCCCAAAACCCAAAACAACCCCTGAACCCTAAAAATACCCCTGTACCCCAAAACCCAAAACTACCCCTGAACCCTAAAAATACCCCTGTACCCCAAAACCCAAACCCAGCCCTGAACCCTAAAAATACCCCTGTACCCCAAAACCCAAACCGAGCCCTGAACCCTAAAAATACCCCTGTACCACAAAACCCAAAACAAACCCTGAACCCTAAAAATACCCCTGTACCCCAAAACACAAACATACCCCTGAACCCTAAAAATACCCCTGTACCCCAAAACCCAAACATACCCCTGAACCCTAAAAATACCCCTGTACCCCAAAACCCAAACCTACCCCGGATCCCTAAAAATACCCCTGTACCCCAAAACCCAAACCTACCCCTGAACCCTAAAAATACCCCTGTACCCCAAAACCCAAAACAACCCCTGAACCCTAAAAATACCCCTGTACCCCAAAACCCCAAACAACCCCTGAACCCTAAAAATACCCCTGTACCCCAAAACCCAAAACAACCCCTGAACCCTAAAAATACCCCTGTACCCCAAAACCCAAAACAACCCCTGAACCCTAAAAATACCCCTGTACCCCAAAATGCAAACCTACCCCTGAACCCTAAAAATACCCCTGTACCCCTTAACCCTTAAATACCCCTGCACCCCATAACCCAAACCCACCCTTAAAATACCCCTGAATCCAAAAAACATGTACTCCAAAACCCCAAACAAAAACCATATACTTACCTTACAACTTACCTTAAAACATATACTTTTACCAATCATGCTTTTACACCGATTTTCGTTGTAAAAGCATGCATGATAAAAGCATATAATATATAAAGGCATGCGTTGTAAAAAAATGCGGAGTAAAGGTACCTGCGTTATCATGGAATGAGGAGTAAACGAATGCGGAGTAAAAAATGCGGAGTGACGGTATTTTACCGTTTTAGGGAGACGTACCAAGGGTCCAGTGTACACATGGAAGTGCAGTAGTATTTGTAGTGTGCGACAGGATTCAATCGATTTGCTTCGAAATTTCTTACGTACATATAGTAAGAAAAGTGTAAAACAGAAAATGAAGATCTTGCAAGTGTTAGATCCTTGCAGAGTGAGAGAAAACACAGGTTTGCATGGGCATTCACTGGCTTGTCTTTCTAGAAAAGTATGTCAGAGTGTTTTTCATCATTTTAGGATGTTAGCAGTGCATCATAATAAGGTGAGGAAATTAGTGAGAAGGTTGTATTATGCAAAAAGTCCAGCAATTAAGCTTAAACAGTTAAGCAGTGCTCTTTTGCATGGATCTGAAGTAGATGTGAAGACTATTTGTGAAGAAATTGAGTTTTGTTATTTTGGGAACAAAGAGGACAATGTAGAAATGGATATAGTAATGGATGGTAATGTGGAAGACAATGTACAGATTTCAAGTATAGAAAAGTTTGACGAGGAAATTACCAAGTTTAAGGTGAAATCAAGCGAAAGGCCTAATTTAACTTGTGTGTGTTGTCGACGGATTCATTATAAGATTCAGACTAGGTTAGTTGATTTATATGCAAAATGTGAATTGGAAAATAATAGTGAATGGAAGGATTTTGTAAGTTATTTGTTGGTGGAGAATTCTTTTGATTTGAGTTTTGATCAGTGTATTTGTAATTATTGTTTGAAAAAATTAAATGAAAATAGAATGCCTGCTAGAGCTGTTCATAATAATCTTCAGTTGATAGATATTCCTTCTGAAATGATGGATTTAAATACTTATGAATCTATTTTGATTCAATGTGTCCATCCTTTTCAGGCTATTGTTCGCATGGAGCCTAAGATAGGGAAATTGCCTCCTACAGATTTACAAAGAGGATTAAAGGGAAGAGTTGTTTATTTGCCTCTAGATGTCAAGGAAAATATTGATACAATTGGTGTAGAAAAAGTAGAAGAGGATCCTCTGGTTATTCTAGTTAATGGGGTTCCGACAAAGAATAAGAAAATCTGGCAAGATTTAGTGGATGTTAGGAAAGTCAAAAAGGCAACGTTGTATTTGTTAAAAAACAATGAGTACTACAAAGATGTAAGTGTTGGAGCAGAGGAAACAGCTATAGAAGAAGACAGTGATTGTTCAGTTGGCCAAATTGAAAAAGTTGATGTGTCTAGAAGTGAAGAAATATTTGAACAATATACTGTTCATCCTTTGCATTCCAAAGAAGTAATGGGGAATGTAATTGACTTGTTTCAAATGAAAGCAGCAAAAGGAAGTCCTATTAGTGTATGGGAAGAAAGTTTGGAAGCTCGTTGTTTTCGACAGTTATTTCCAACAGGTCGAGGTGGACGATATGACGATCGACCAGTTCAAATTCCTTCAGCTGAATACCGGACTTTAAGATTATATGCTGAAGATCCAAGGTTTCGTCAATGCATTCCGTATTTGTTTCATCTACTGTATGAAAGTGATTTGTCTGGGATTTCTTATGCAGTTAATCATATACTGAAAAGTGGAGCTCATCTGCAAAATGTTTCGGCGAGGGACTTTTTGGAGAAAGTCAATCTGCAAGACAGTATTTTGGAATCTCAGCTAATCAATCTCATGGCATGTCAGCGTGGAACAAACAAGTATTGGTTTCGTCGTCATGGGGAATTGAAATGTATGCTAAGAAACTTAGGAACTCCTAAATGGTTCCTCACTCTTAGCTGTGCTGAGTATGCATGAGACGACTTACTTCAATTTCTACGAGAGGCAAATGGAAACATACAAAATATAGAATTGAAAACACCTGGAGAACTGTGTTCTTTGGATCCAGTGAATGTTTGCAGATATTTTAATCATAGATTTGAAGCTATGATGTCTTTTATTACCAACAAAAAAAATCCTCCCCTTGGAGACGTTTTGGATTTCTTTTGGAGGAAGGAGTATCAAGCGAGAGGTGCTCCTCACATACATATGTTGTTATGGATTAAAGATGCACCCAAATTTGGAACTGATTCGGATGACACAGTGATGAGTTTCATTGAAGAATATTCAACATGTGCTGTTCTGAAAACTACTGAAGAAAACAGTTTAAGGCAACAAGTTTTACATTTTCAATCTCATCGTTGTGGAAAGTACTGTCGTCGAAAATTTAAAAACAAGGAGAAATTCTACACGAAATGTCGTTTCGCGTTTCCACGACCAGTGATTTCTAAAGGAAGAGTAAATAATTTGATGTCTTCTCTGCGACATACTGTGACAAGGAAATCACAAAAAAATACATACAATTCAAAAAGAAACGAAGAGTCCAAGTACATCAACGACTACAACGCAGTGATTTTATCCATGTGGAATGCTAACATGGATATTCAGTTCGTTGCTGACAACTCTATTGCTGTGGCTCGATATGTGACGTCTTACATCACAAAAAAAAAAAGACTGAACTGAAGGAAATGTGGGAAGACATTTCACATGAAAAGAGTATAAGTAAAAAATTATACAGTTTCAGTCTGAAGATGTTGTCGCATCGAGAAATTGGAGCATTTGAATGTGCTGATCGGTTATCATCAGCAAGTCTCTATGCCAAATCAAGAACAATCATTTGGGTGATTCTAGGTCTTGCTGCAACACGAAACCGAGTTTTGAAATCTGTACAAGAAATTGAATATTTGGCGGAGAAAGAACCAAACAGTACAGATATTTTGAAGACAAACATGTTGGATACATACTATCCAAATAGAAGTACTCACCTTGAGAACACTTGTTTGTATGAAGTTCTGCAAAACTACAGTTATAAGAGGAACATCACAGAAGATATCAATAATGGAAAATATGCTGTCATTGGGTATGAAGGATGTCTAGTGAAGCAGAGAAAAGGCCATTTGATTAATCATCGAAAATTGAGTTGCGAATCTCCAGACAAAAGAGAATTTTACTATTTAGCTCTTTTGCAACTCTTTAAGCCATGACGTACAGAAGAGGAACTACTTGGAGATTTTCTCTGTTATGAAGACTCATTTAAAGCAACCAAGGATACCATAGAATGTCCTGTTTTTCCAAATTATCTGCAAATGTTGAACGAAGAAATAGAGCAAGAAGCCACAATTGCTGAAGAGATTGCTAGAGATAGTTCTCAAGACAGTCAGAGTTCTACTTCATTGAGTCAGGATCCACTAGGAGGACCAATTATCCAAAATGAAGCTGCAACTGCCATGGATGAGGTGGAAAGAGCTATGGAACAAGCTCAAGAGGATGTAGTTAACTTAAAAGATTTGGTAATGCAACTAAACGTTGAGCAGAAAAAGATATATGACAAAGTCACATAACAGATTGAACATGGATTCAGACATGAGAAAAAAGAGTGCTCATGTACATCATTTAAGCCTGTCCGACTGTACGTAAGTGGAGAAGCGGGAACAGGAAAAAGTTTTCTGATTAAAGCCATTGCAACTTATTTGCAGAAAAGGACTGAATCACCGCTGTCTTGTGTTGTAACCGCTTCAACTGGACTGGCAGCACATAACATTAAAGGGATTACTCTACATCGTTTACTGATGCTGCCAGTTGAGCATGATAATAAATTGCATTACAACAAGCTATCTGGAGAAGCGTGTTCTGAAGTTTCCAGTGTCCTGAAGAAAATGAAACTTCTTACCATTGATGAAGTAAGCATGGTCTCAAATCTAATGCTTGCTTTTGTGCATTTGAGAATGTAAGAAATTCTTAGAACAGAGTATGATGTGTTATTTGGAGGAAAACACATTATTGTTTTTGGAGATCTACTGCAGTTGACTCCAGTAAAAGGACAACCAGTGTTTAAAATGCTCACGCATGAAGATACCAGGAAGTCCCTTGGAAGCATTGGAAACGTTAATATATGGTTAATTTTTAAATATGCAGAACTGCTTCAAAATATGCAACAGGCAAAGGATGAAGATTATAAAAATATTCTACAAGATGTAAGAATCGGAAAAGTAAGTGAGCTTGGGAAAGAAGCTCTACATGCTCGATTAATTGTTGAAAATCGGGATCAAAGATTCTGTGGTTTATTGAATTCTGTGTTTCAGAAATGTAGCAGTGATAGAGCAAAAATAGAAAGTGTTTCCAAAATTCGAAATCTTTTAGATATATGTTCAGGTCAAAAAATAAATTCACAAAATATTCAGCAGGATTGTCAGGAATTTTTTATGTATATGTTTGGTGTATTGGAAGATGAAGGTGTAGATGTAGAAAATCTTTTTAGACTTTCTTATCAATGGCAGCATGACTGCGACAATTGTAGTTTATCAAGTAGTACTAGAATAGACACTGAAAGATTTATATATTTGACTTTACCAGACTGCAAATCAGTGTCTTTTAATAATCTACTTAAAGCAGCTGATCATAATATGGTTTGTTCCCAATGTAAGTTGTCCAATGCTGTCCACATTATTTATACAAACTTATGGACAGTATGTCATTTTAATGTTTCAATGATGTAGATCTGATGGAACTAAATTGACAACCTCTATTAAAAATCTACTGCAGTTGACTCCAGTAAAAGGACAACCAGTGTTTAAAATGCTCACGCATGAAGATACCAGGAAGTCCCTTGGAAGCATTGGAAACGTTAATATAATGTTAAATTTTAAATATGCAGAACTGCTTCAAAATATGCGACAGGCAAAGGATGAAGATTATAAAAATATTCTACAAGATGTAAGAATCGGAAAAGTAAGTGAGCTTGGAAAAGAAGCTTTACATGCTCGATTAATTTCAAATTTGTATCCAAATGAAAACATTCTTCCAGAGAATATTTTGAAGAAAATTACTGAGAAGAAATCTGGGATATGTTTGATGCCAACTCTGCAAGAATGTACCATCTTCAACAACAAAATGTTAAAGTTAGAAAATGAAGAGATTGTGAAACTGGAAGCAATAGATAAAATAGAGCATATGGGTGCAACAATTGCTTTGTTAGAAAATTTGAAAACAAAATTGGATTCATTAGAGAAAAGTATATCTAAAACAGCTGGTTTTGAAAAGACTCTGAATGTGTGTTTAAATTGTCGTATCATTTTGAGAAGGAATTTAAATGTTGAAAGAGGTCTGGTAAATGGAGCAATGGGTCATGTTGTTGATTTTGTGAATTACAGAAATAGAGATGGAACTGAATTTTTAAAAATAAAATTTGATGGCATTGAGCAAGTACAACAAATTAGTCGTTGTTCTGCTAGATTTTTGCTTGTAAAAGACTTATATGTTCGCCGAAAACAGTTTCCTGTTTGTTTGGCATATGCGGTGACAATTCATAAATCTCAAGGTTTAAGTGTAGATAGTGCTTTGGTGAACATTGGAAGTTCTGTGTTTAAAGAGGGTATGGCATATGTGGCATTATCACGAGTCAGAACTTTATCAGGATTGTACTTGATTGAGTGTGATGAGACAAAGATTTGTGCAGATCTAGATTGTGTTAAAGAATACAATAGGTTAAGAAGAGAGTATGCTCCACATTTGCCTCAATATCCTCTGTTTGAAAAACGTGTGGTAGGCCGAAAAAGAAGAAATGAGAATAATTGCAGTGAGGTAGTATCAAAAAGACAAAAAGTAGATGAAACTGTAATTGTAAGCAGAAAGAAAAAGGATTCTGTTGAAGATGTTGTTGGATTTCAGTTTGAAAACAGTTCTGGTGTCAACTGCTATGCTAATGTAGTGGTTAATGTTTTTTTTCTTAAAACTTTACAAGAACAGATTGTTGAAAATCGGGATCAAAGATTCTGCTGTTTATTGAATTCTGTGTTTCAGAAATGTAGCAGTGATAGAGCAAAAATAGAAAGTGTTTCCGAAATTCGAAATCTTTTAGATATATGTTCAGGTCAAAAAAAAAATTCACAAAATATTCAGCAGGATTGTCAGGATTTTTTTATGTATATGTTTGGTGTATTGGAAGATGAAGGTGTAGATGTAGAAAATCTTTTTAGACTTTCTTATCAATGGCAGCATGACTGCGACAATTGTAGTTTATCAAGTAGTACTAGAATAGACACTGAAAGATTTATATATTTGACTTTACCAGACTGCAAATCAGTGTCTTTTAATAATCTACTTAAAGCAGCTGATCATAATATGGTTTGTTCCCAATGTAAGTGTCCAATGCTGTCCACATTATTTATACAAACTTATGGACAGTATGTCATTTTAATGTTTCAATGATGTAGATCTGATGGAACTAAATTGACAACCTCTATTAAAAATCTACTGCAGTTGACTCCAGTAAAAGGACAACCAGTGTTTAAAATGCTCACGCATGAAGATACCAGGAAGTCCCTTGGAAGCATTGGAAACGTTAATATAATGTTAAATTTTAAATATGCAGAACTGCTTCAAAATATGCGACAGGCAAAGGATGAAGATTATAAAAATATTCTACAAGATGTAAGAATCGGAAAAGTATGTGAGCTTGGGAAAGAAGCTTTACATGCTCGATTAATTTCAAATTTGTATCCAAATGAAAACATTCTTCCAGAGAATATTTTTAAGAAAATTACTGAGAAGAAATCTGGGATATGTTTGATGCCAACTCTGCAAATATGTTCCATCTTCAACAACAAAATGTTAAAGTTATAAAATGAAGAGATTGTGAAACTGGAAGCAATAGATAAAATAGAGCATATGGGTGCAACAATTGCTTTGTTAGAAAATTTGAAAACAAAATTGGATTCATTAGAGAAAAGTATATCTAAAACAGCTGGTTTTGAAAAGACTCTGAATGTGTGTTTAAATTGTCGTATCATTTTGAGAAGGAATTTAAATGTTGAAAGAGGTCTGGTAAATGGAGCAATGGGTCATGTTGTTGATTTTGTGAATTACAGAAATAGAGATGGAATTGAATTTTTAAAAATAAAATTTGATGGCATTGAGCAAGTACAACAAATTAGTCGTTGTTCTGCTAGATTTTTGCTTGTAAAAGACTTATATGTTCGCCGAAAACAGTTTCCTGTTTGTTTGGCATATGCGGTGACAATTCATAAATCTCAAGGTTTAAGTGTAGATAGTGCTTTGGTGAACATTGGAAGTTCTGTGTTTAAAGAGGGTATGGCATATGTGGCATTATCACGAGTCAGAACTTTATCAGGATTGTACTTGATTGAGTGTGATGAGACAAAGATTTGTGCAGATCTAGATTGTGTTAAAGAATACAATAGGTTAAGAAGAGAGTATGCTACACATTTGCCTCAATATCCTCTGTTTGAAAAACGTGTGGTAGGCCGAAAAAGAAGAAATGAGAATAATTGCAGTGAGGTAGTATCAAAAAGACAAAAAGTAGATGAAACTGTAATTGTAAGCAGAAAGAAAAAGGATTCTGTTGAAGATGTTGTTGGATTTCAGTTTGAAAACAGTTCTGGTGTCAACTGCTATGCTAATGTAGTGGTTAATGTTTTTTTTCTTAAACCTTTACAAGAACAGATTGTTGAAAATCGGGATCAAAGATTCTGCGGTTTATTGAATTCTGTGTTTCAGAAATGTAGCAGTGATAGAGCAAAAATAGAAAGTGTTTCCGAAATCGAAATCTTTTAGATATATGTTCAGGTCAAAAAAAAAAATCACAAAATATTCAACAGGATTGTCAGGAATTTTTTTAATGTATATGTTTGGTGCATTGGAAGATGAAGGTGTAGATGTAGAAAATGTTTTTAGACTTTCTTATCAATGGCAGCATGACTGCGACAATTGTAGTTTATCAAGTAGTACTAGAATAGACACTGAAAGATTTATATATTTGACTTTACCAGACTGCAAATCAGTGTCGTTTATTAATCCACTTAAAGCAGCTGACATAATATGGTTTGTTCCCAATGTAAGTGTCCAATGCTGTCCACATTATTTATACAAACTTATGGACAGTATGTCATTTTAATGTTTCAATGATGTAGATCTGATGGAACTAAATTGACAACTTCTATTAAAAATGTCGTGGCTTCTCAGTTATCAATTTCAGGAAGAACCTTTGTAACTGTAGCTATTATTTATCATGACGGTCCTTCAACAACATCAGGGCATTATACAGCTTATTTAAAATGTCGAAAAGGTTGGTCTTTCTGTAATGATACTCATTTGACTTTCAAACAACGTTTGCCTTTTGACTTAAAAAATTCTTACCTAATGTTTTTAAAACCGACATTTAACGAAAGGTAATTGGTCTATAAAGACAGGAGCAGTTAATAAAAGTTAGTCTGCTATTTAAAATTATATTGTGAATAAAAGTGATGAACATAATATAAAAAATCCAGTTCTCATATAGGTACTGTAAGTGGATCTCATAGTAAGTGATATCAGTATTATAGGAAATGTTGAACATGAGTGATCCAGAGATGGGAATATGAATAGTTATACATTGTGAAAATGTGGTATGAGCTTTTCTTTCAAAACATCGGATAAACGGAAATTTCTGAGTTTGAAAATAGACTGATAAATCTGACACTATTTGGCCGTAAGGAATAGTGTTGGAATTAGGAAAGAGTCATAACTTAACACAACGAGAAAAAGAAAAAATTGAGACATATTTCAGATGTTCTTAGAGTTTTTTTTATAGAAAGTCGATGAAATGGAAGTTTTAGAGAACAGCAGAGTATTTTCCAATGAAAAGGACCTTCACGATCTACTATTTGGCCTCAAGGAAAAGTAAGTGAATCAAAGATTAGTGTAAATATGTGATTTGTAAGTTTATATGGTTTTTTTTAAACACAATCTTTTAGATTGTGTTTTTTTTCTCCGCTGTCATATGATGAATAGTTTGAACTCACTGTTTTTAGTGAAATTCAATATATTCTGAGAACAGCAAAAATAAACTATGTAACATGATGGAGAAGTTATTCTATAGTTTGTTTTGTGTAATTTATATTGTATTCCCATTGTCTCACACTCACTTTCCTTTTTCCACCCTTTTTCAGCTCTCTTTACTCACTCACACTGCCTTTCTCTCACTCTGTTTCATCCCCGTTCTTTTACTCCACTTTTTTCACAACCCCTCATTCCCATTTCAACTGTCTGCATCCCCTCTGTCCCTTGCACCACTTTTCAGCTTTCAGTCTCTCAGCTTTATTTGCCTTTTCCGTCTTTTCCTCGTTTGCTCTTTTACTAATTTCTCTTTACTCACTCATCTCTTTTTTCGTACTCTGTCACATTCTTTTTGTATCTTACTTACCTTCACTTCATTTCTCTCATCTTCTCTTCCTCTTTGTCACTGAATTTTATCTGCCTTACTCTTAGTAATTTGCTGTTCTTCTATTTCTTTTTCACTCTTTTTGTCCTTCTACATTACTTTATTTCCTTTTCTGTATCCTTCTCTCTTGCTTTATTTCTTTATATACTTTTATGATTTTTAACCTCTTGACCTGTCTCTTTTATTTTAAAATATATATTCTACTAATTATAACTTATTTTTTGTTCTCTCTTTCACAGATACAAAGTGTAGAAAAAAAATATAATTAAGTGTATCATAATTATATGGTAAGTGTGACAAAAAAATGTAGTTTGTCATGATCCTTTGCTTTAACCTCACTACTTTTCTCTCACGCTATGTTACCCCTGTTTCCTTACTCTGCTTCCCTTCCTTATTCTTATCCTCCATGTTTATTTCCCTTTTCCTTATTTTCCAACCACATTCAACTTCTTTCAGTCTTCCTGCTCACCCACACTCCTTCACTTTCCTTTCTTTTCTGGTTCACTCAGTCCCTTTCTGCCACTCCTTCCTTTTCTCTCTCTATCCTTTCTCTCTGTCACTCCCCATGTCTTTCCTTTTCTCAGTTACTTCCTCTAACACCTTTTTTTTGTCTTACTATCTATTACACAGTCTCTCTGTGTTCCTCCCTCTAGCTCTCTTTCTCTTTACACCACTCTTTCTGTCCCCTTTCTTTATGCTCACTCCTTCATTATTATTTTTTTATTTTTTTGGGGGGGTGCGCTAACGGGACGCGCCCCGGTACGCGCACCGGGGTGCGCCGGAATACTGCGCTTACCGGTACGTGCACCGGGAGCGCTCCAAGACAAAATAACAACAAAAAAAATATGAACAATATACATAAAAAAAATAGTATTACATAAATAAACAATATAGGTTTCATTTAAAAAAAATATTACATTTCATAGCTATAGATATTTGCTATTAAAAAATCTTTGAAATTCACTGAAAAAATCATAGGTTTGAGGCCCTATATATAGTTAGGAATTAGCATTTAAAAAACCTATGAAATTCACTGAAAAACCCTAGGTTTCACACCAGTTATAGTTAGGAATTAGCATTTAAAAAACCTATTAAATTCACTGAAAAAAACAGAGGTTTCACACCAGTTATAGTTAGCTGGAAATTTTACTGACATAAAACCATTGAAATTCCCACGTTATAGTTAGTTGGACTCACTATAACTTGCGCGCCTGCAATGCACTGCTGATGACAACACATATTACATCACTCATGACATGGTCAGTGGCATCACTCATGACACCATCCTTGTGACAGAGTGACAGACCTCCTTTCAGTGTAATGTAACCCTTGAAACACATATTCAAAAATAGAAACTAACATTTTCAAAAAACATGGACATACCCTTACCAGTTACAACAACCAATTCAGTAATTCCACCATCTATATACACATCCACTCATTCACCAACAGTTCTATATAGTCACTCATACATATACTCACTCATCATATGTAGTGATACACATATACATCCTGTTACAAACCGACAGTCAACCAAAAGTTACTCACACACATACACACACAAGCAAATAAACTATTGAACATCCATTTATTTGCATATACAGCTATACACACACTACCACCTTACTTCTAAGGAAACTTACACATACTTACTCTCTTAAACAATCACTTATAGAAACACATACTTATTTAAACAGGAACTCTTACAGTCTCTCACTCTCACATATATTCACTTCTATACATCAATACTCACATATACTAGATTAAAACATATGTAGTTACTGATAAAGACACTAGTGAGACAGTCATTCACTCACTAACACACACATATACACACTCATCCACCCATACAGTCCTGCACATATGCTGTCTTCAAAACACATATAAACAGTGAGTCAGTCATTGATGCATCTATGTGCTAAGTAATACCCCCACCAAACCATACAAACACTCATACTGATACTAAAAAATATAAAACAACAAAAAAGAATTAAAAAAACAGTGACACCATTCTTGTGACCGAGTGACAGACCTCCTTTCAGTGTAATGTAACCCTTGAAACACATATTCAAAAATAGAAACTAAAATATAAAACATATTTATTTTTCAGAAAGACACACATTCCCTGAATGGTGTCATCAGTGATGTCATGAGTGATGTCACTGACCATGTCATGAGTGATGTAATATGTGAAGTCATCAGCAGTGCATTGCAGGCGCGCAAGCTATAGTGAGTCCAACTAACTATAACGTGGGAATTTCAATGGTTTTATGTCAGTAAAATTTCCAGCTAACTATAACTGGTGTGAAACCTCTGTTTTTTTCCGTGAATTCAATAGGTTTTTTAAATGCTAATTCCTAACTATAACTGGTGTGAAACCTATGGTTTTTTCAGTGAATATATATATACATACACATATATATGTGTTAATTTTTTTATAATTTTAAAATGATAAAATACATTAAAATGATTAGTTTAATTTTTTTAAAGTAAATATATGTATGTATATATATATTAATTATTATATATGTGTGTTTAACATTTTTAAATTAAGTTTATTTGTTATATTTGTTAAGATGTATATTAAATCTATTTTTTAAGTAATTTTATTACTTAATTTATTTTATATTTTTTATATATACATATATATATATATATATATATATATACAATATTTTGTACATCTATATTTATGACATCAATTTTTTGTGGAATTTTGTACTTACCCATATAAGTATAGGATGTAGATATTTTTTACATCGATATTCTGGTCACTATATTTTTGTATGGGGATATTTTGGGTGCAGAATATTTTGTCAGTGTACCCTCCAAATCAATATTTCATATGTAAGATGGATAGAGCGGGCGGGTGAGTACATATATTTTTTACATGCCCTAGGCTACAGCACTTTGGGGAGGAGGGTTTCAAGTTTATTAGTTATTGCATGTCAATGGTTATTCTTCCATCAACATTGCTCGTCTTATTTTGGTTTTCTCATGCAATTCTACAGCTATCAAAATATCAGCAATATTTTATTTTCACTGCAATAGCGGTAGCTAGGTCCTTGCTGCTGCAGAATTGAAGATCATATAAGGTGCCAACAATAGGCAGTGGCTTTCCGAATTGGATCGGACCTATCAGTTTGAGGAGGCATATGCAAAGAGGCTAGGGGCACACCGTAGATTTAAGGCTACATTGGCAGATTACTCAGTTTCGTCTTCAATATGAGTATGGTAAACTTCCCCTTTTGGTGGAAAAGGATAATGCTGCGTTATAGATAGCAGTAGTGGCTCCATGCATATTTATTGTCATTGCCTTTTAAAAGGAATTGTTTGCACTTTGGGATCCGATAAAAAGATGTACGGTGCTACTATTAGTTATAATGTGAATTTCTGGTATTTGGTGTTAAAAGAACTTGACGACTACGCTTTATGAAGTGCTTTTATCTGCCTTATACTCTGAGTTTGATCAGTAAGGCATTTATCCTTTTTCTATGACCTGGCTCTAATTCTTGCTCTATAAAAAAAAAAAATTAATACAAAACTCTGCTGTCTCTCAATTAGGAATTACAGCCTATTAAATGTAATAAGCAATCCTCAATGTTAACCTATAGGAGGGGTAGGCCTCTCATTAATGAAAAATGAGTTTCTGAGTTTTACACTACCAGGACATGCAAAACTTAGAAGTACATGTACTACCTTTTGATTACGAAGCACCATGCCCATGGACTATCTAGGGCCTACTAGGGGTGACTTATGTGTAATTAATAATGTAGTGTATTGTATTAATCAAAAGATTACAATAAGAAAACACATTTGGTACAAATATCAGGTGATCGTAAACTCTTCAAAACACATATATATTAAAATTGATGTTTAAGAACAGTTTGCTTAAGTCACATAGTTAATACTTTGTAAGCTTAGTCTAGGAATTTCATGAGCCTTGTTATTGCTCTGTTGTCTCTGACACTAAAACAGTACCTAACGGCCTCCGAAGTAGTTCAAATTTTTGCCTCATTAAACATTTAACGTAAATAAGTCTTTCTTAAATAGAAGAGTTTGAGACAAATACATCAAATGTGCAGCGGGGTTTCCATTGTAAGCCTACAGAGTCGACCGACAGGTTTTCCATTTGAGTGCTGGGTTCCCTTTCCCCTTGAATTCATAAATTGGGATATAAAACAGTCTGAATCTTAGAAATTTCATTTTAACAAAGACTAGCAGGTTAAACCCTAGAATTTCTTGGCTTTGTGAAGAAAAAGTCCCATGTGATAATATTGTTTTGACATTGCCATATTGGTGACCCTCTGTCTGCAAGTTAAAGTCCCATGGAGTAGTCTATACGGGCCGGTCAATTTAACTTTGCCTGCAACTCTAATTCTGGTTAATTGTGTGTGTCTAGAGCCGTATTTGAGAAAAGAAATTACAGCTCCAGGTCATTATGGATCACTGAAAGAATATCAACAGACAGAATATCGACCTAAACAAATATTGACACTGGAATATCGAAGGCAAGTATATTGACACCCTATCTACAACATTGTAAGTACAAAAATATCGAGAAAAAAATATCGATGTTAAAAATATCGTAATTAAAAATATCGTTTTTTTCCTGTAAAATAAAAGTAAATAATACCTATAAATAAAATAAACATATTTAAACATATTTATTAATGTTTAAAGTAATAATTAATACATATTTAATAATAAAACTTTAATTAAAAATATACATACAATATATAATATGTACTTTCTTTAATAATAATTTTTAATATTTATTTTAATTACTTATAAATTATTAAAAAATACTATACATTACAAATACATCTACACACATAAAATAAAACATAAATAAAAATAAATAATTATATTTAATAAATTAAAACAGTTAAATATACTTTCAATATTTTTAGTTAATTAAATACAACATTATCTAAAAAAATTCAAAAAATATGAAATACATAAATAAATAAAACTACTATTTAAAGTCCAAAAAAAAGACAGTAATGAAAACATTGGATATAGCGTAAAACATAAAATTACTATTCCCACTCCATAAAATTCAACAGTAGGGAAAGCGTTAAATAGCGCAGGGGTGAAAATTACTATTCCCACTCCAGAGAGTGCAACAGTAGAAAGCGTTGGATAGAGTAGGGGTAAAAATTACTATTCCCACTCCAGTGAGTGCAACAGTAGGGAAAGCGTTTGATAGTGTAGGGGTAAAAATCACTATTCCCACCCCAGAGAGTGCAACAGTAGGGAAAGCGTTGGATAGCGTAGGGGGAAGAATTACTATTCCCACTCCAGTGAGTGCAACAGTAGGGAAAGCGTTGGATTGCGTAGGGGTAAAAATTACTATTCCCGCTCCAGAGAGTGCAACAGTAGGGAACGCAAATACTTCATATATGAATACAAATAAATTAAATATTAATACCAATTACAAATTAATTAAAAGTAATTACAAATTTAATATAATATAATAATTAATCAATTAAAAATACAAATAAAAATTAATTATTAAAACTAATTACCTATTAATACAAATTAATTACCAATTAACAATTAATTAATTAACAATTGAAAAATAATTAACAATTAATTCAAAATAAATACCAATATATAAATCAAAATATTTAATTAATTACAATTAAATTAGTTCCCGCCCTATTTCCCTATAAACCCACAACCTGCAACAGAAAATAAATTAATAACATTAACATATTTATCAATTAATCAATTAATAAAAATGAATTACCAATTATAATTAAATTAATTACCAATTAAAAATGAATTACCTCTTAATTCAAGATAAATACCAATAAATCAATTAAAACATGTAATTACTTATAATTAAATTACTTCCCACCCTATTCCCCTATAACCTCACAACCCGCTACAGAAAATAAATTAATACAATTAACATAATTATCAATTAATCAATTAAAACAAATTAATTACCAATTATAATTAAATTAATTACCAAATAAAAATTAATTAGCAATTAATTCAAGATAAATACCAATAAATAAATTAAAACATTTAATGAATTATAATTATATTACTTCCCACCCTATTCCCCTATAAACCCACAACCCGCTACAGAAAATAAATTAATAAAATTAACATAATTATCAAGTAATCAATTATTAAAAATGAATTACCAATTATATTTTAAATAATTACCAATTAAACATTAATTAACAATTTATTCAAAATAAATACCAATAAATACATTTAAATATTTAAATAAATATAATTAAATTACTTCCCACCCTATTCCCCTATAAACCCACAACACAGTACAGAATTATATTACCCAAAAATTAAATACCAATAAATTAATTACTTAAAATAAATTTTAAAATAAATATACACTTTTCACACATATACTAACATAAAAAACACTTTAAAAAATTCGATATTATTAGAAAATCGATATTAACTTACTTACCTCAAATTCAATATTTTTGTTGACTATATTCTGTCCATTCGATATTTTGTCCATTCTATATTTTGAATTTGATATTACTGCAATTCAATTCGATATTTTTGTTGACTATATTCTGTCCATTCGATATTTTGTCCATTCTATATGTTTTATTCAATATTACTGCAATTTTATATTTTTTAAGTTCAGAATAAAATTTATTGAAAAGAAAAAGGTGTCAATACAGTAATACAATAATATTGAAGAGGAGCAAAATAAGTTGGTGAATCTTTGCAGACATAATCAAATAAAATAAAAAAAATAAAAATACAATAAATATATACATCAGTTGAAAATCAAGTTAAAGCAAATATTGAGAAGGAAAATTGAAAAAGAGTAGTAAATCTGTCATACATGAAAATGGTTAGGAACGAGTAGGTCAATCAGGGAGGTTTGGAAACTTCTTGTTGAGTTGGTAACAAATGAAACGATTTTTTAGCAGAGGCATCAAGGTACATTGATATAGGGAGCCACAAAACAGTGCGATTCATTGCCAATTGAGGAGGAAAAACAAAGGCAGTGTCTAATCTATGATTGTGACAGACATTATACCACCATGCTTTAATCGATATCTTCGTGAAATCTTTCCAATTAGCAGTAATTTGTTGGAATGCAACTGCTATCAGTAAATCAATAATCCGTACATCAAAAGTAACCTGGTCCCAGCACGGAGAGAGACTACCAAGAAAAATATGAGTAAAAGTAAAAGGGATTTGGGTGTGGAAGATATCGTTAATTTGGGACCAAATTCGCTTCCAGAAGTCCTGAATAATAGTGCAAGAAAAGAGCATGTGGAACAAAGTAGCAGCAGGAGTAGAACAAGACCAACAGAGATCAGGGACAGAGGGGAATCTGGTATGAAGTAGAAACGGTGTAAAAAGGAGTCTATTATAAATGAAAAATAGAGTTTGGGTGAGATTGGCAGCTCTGGAGGATTTGCGAAGTTTTATCCACAGCTTGTCCCAAAGTGAAATGGGCCAAGAAGTAGCAAAGTCACTTTCCCATTGCTCTTCTACTTTAGATTTCGGACGAGGAAGAGATTTGGAGCGCAGGAAAGCATAGATAAGGGAAGCTTTGGAGTGGGTGGTCAGGAAAGAGTGGAGTAGCGAGGTGGGAGTAGGAGATGAAGAGAGGTTAGGAGAGTGCAGAAACTGGGCATAGATAGGCAGGATGGCTTCTTTCAATAAGAGATATTTACGTGCAAAGGAAGCAGGTAAATCAAAGGAGAGACGCAACAAGTGAAAAGATAGAAAAGTGGACTGAGAGAAAAGTTGAGAAACCCAAATCAAACCTCTCTGTCGCCAGGACTTCCAAAAGAAAGGCCTGCCTTTAATAAGGATATTGGCATTATGCCAAATAGTGGAGGATAAAAAATCAGCAACAGAGGAGGGGGCGGGTGGGGGAGAGGATAGAAGTAACTTGGAAGTGAATTTATGTATGGGGTGAGATGATAACTGTGGTTTGCGAGTAAAAGAAAGGAATTCAGCAAAAGTAAAAGGTGAAATAGAAAGACGTTCCACATTGACCCAGAGAGGACAGGGTTCTTCGGGGTCTTGTAGCCAAAAGGAGGCCTGGCGTAAAAGAAAAGCTTTATGATAAGTAGGAAAATCAGGAAAATTGACACCTCCTTCCGATTTAGGTCGTGTTAATCGGTGAAGAGACATTCAAGGCTTTTTGCCAGACCAGAGAAAAGAAGTAAGAATAGAATGAATTTTTCTGAAGAACTTCATGGGAATAGAGACAGGAATATTAGAGATGGTATACAAAACAATAGGGGATAGCATCATTTTAATAGTATCGAGGCGTCCCCACCAAGAGAGATAAAGTGGGTGCCACTTGGTTGTTAGATCAGTTAATTTCTGGATACATTTATTAAGACATAGGGAAACCGTATCTGTGATGGAGGAAGTGACATGTAAACCTAGATACTTGATGTGAGAGGGGCTCCAGGTGAAATTGGATGCAGCAAAATCAGGTTTGAAAGTAAATTTAGTGAGGGGTAAAATTTCGCATTTGTCATTATTTAGTTTGTATCCAGAAATCAGCGAGTATGCATGAACCTCAGAAAGAAAAGCAGGGATAGAAACAGCGGGGTTAGAAATAAAGAGCAAAATGTCATCAGCGTAAGCAGCAAGCTTAACGTGAGACTGTGAAAAGTGGAAGCCGTGAATATCAGGATTCTGTTGAAGCTTGGAGAGGAAGGGTTCCAGGGCTAAGTTAAAGAGGAAGGGAGATAACGGGCAACCTTGTCGGACACCTCTGCCTAGGTCAAAGAAAGAGGAAACCAGACCATTTGCACAGACCGCTGCTCTAGGATTGGAATAAAGAAAGGAAATTAAGGACAAAAATTTGGGACCAAAGCCAAACCATTTAAGGGCAGAAAAAAGATGGGTCCATTCAACTCTATCGAATGCTTTTTCTGCGTCCAAGGCAATAGCTGCTAGGGAGTCTGAAAAGCGTGGAGATTTGGACAAAACATTAAATAAAAGCCTAGTATTATCAGTAATAAAACGACCTTTAACAAAACCAGATTGCTCAGGACCAAGTAAATCAGGTAAAAAGGAGTCCAATCGGGCTGCGAGAGATTTGGCATAGATTTCATAATCAATGTTGACAAGGGAAATTGGTCTATAATTCTTACAATATCTAGAATCTTTGCCCTCCTTGGGAATAATGCAAATATGGGCGTCAGCAAAGGTACCCGAAGAACCACCCAAGGTTACAAAGGAGTCAATAAGAGAATGCAACTTGGGAATGAGCAATGCGGAAAAATGGCGATAAAACTCAACGGTGAAACCGTCAGGTCCCGGAGCCTTATCTTTTTTGAGGGAGTTTAGAGCAGATAGTAATTCCTTCTGAGAGACATCCAATTCCAAAGGGGTTAAATCAATAGGAAAATGGTCTGGTTTACGAATGGTAGAGAAGAAATCAGAGAGTGATTGAGAAGTAGGATGGGTTTCGGAGGAATAAAGGGTTGAATAGAAATGAGAAAATTCATCCAGAATATCAGCATCTTTGTGTCGAGGGGTATCATTTTCGTCAAACACAGATTCAATATTGAGCTTGTTGTGCTTAATTTTTAAATAATTAGCTAGAATTTTCCCCGCTTTATTTTTCCCCCCATAGAATTTGGAGCTAGATTTCAACAAATAAAGAGAGGCGTCTTCTGTAGATTTCTTATTAAATTTCAATTTAGCATCAATAAGTGCTGTCAAGCTTTCCCTGGAGTGAGAGGTATAGTAGGAGTGCTCCAAACTCTTGATTTTGCGGAGTAGGTCATTGTTATGCTTGCGTGCATCTTTCCGTTTTGCAGACACAAAGCGGATGATGAAATCTCTAGCCGTGGCTTTGAAAGCATCCCAAATTATGTGGATCGGAAGAGAGGGAGTGTCATTAAAAAGAAAGTATTCATTAAAAAAGTTAATAAAAGAGGCGGTAAATTTGGGATCTAAAAGTAGGGAATTATTAAAACGCCACCTCTTCGGTCCATTAATCTTGGGTAGGATATCAATATCAATATGGACAGGAGCGTGATCAGATAAAAGAATGGGGCCAATTTCAGCATGAATGAGAGATTGTGCCAGGTGATGGGATACAAAAATATAATCAATACGTGATTGGGAATGGTGGGAAGGGGAATAAAAGGTGAATTCTTTGGCCGTTGGATTACACAAGCGCCATGCATCAATGAGTTTATGCTGTGAAATAGCATGGGTACAAATTTTATGAGGCTTATTTGGGATAAAAGCGGTCTTGGAATTTCGGTCGATAAAAGGGTCAAGAGGTTGATTGCAGTCTCCCGCTAAAATAAAGTGATCGTCCACGAGACTGGAAATGTGAGTAGCTGTCTCACGCCAAAAAGTCAGATGACCACCAGTGGGAGCATAAATGTTAAAAAGGGAGAGTGGAATCCCCCTCAGGGAAAGCTTGACAAATGACCATCTACCATCAGGATCGCAATCATTTTCTAAAACAGAATAAGTAAGAGATTTACGAATAAGAATAGCAACTCCATTTCGCTTACCATCTTCAGGTGCAAAGTAAACCTCTCCCACCCAGCCCCTTCTAAGCTTAACAGACTCTGCTTCAGTCAAGTGAGTTTCTTGTAAAAAAGCGAAGTCTACATTTAATTTAGCAATGTGAGAAAGAATTCGTTGTCTCTTAATTGGAGAATTCAGACCTTTAACGTTCCATGAAATAATACGCACTGACATTATGAAAACATGAAGAAGGGGAAACTACTGCAATAAAGACTCATAATGACACTATGAAAGATATATGAGAAGAAAATGTGAAGAAGTAATAAAGATGTTAAAGGAAAGAAGAATTGAATAAAGCAAGGTTGAAAAAGGAACAGCAAAAATGACACCTCAAAGACTAGAAAGAGAGGATAAAGGAAAAGGAAAGAAGAGTCGAGGACAGGGTAAGAAATGAACATGTCGATAAGGAAAGGAAGTATACTTACGAGTAGGGAAAATGAGGAGGTACAAACAGGAGGGTGAAGCAGACGAGTACGACGGGGGGGGGGGGTAGAGCCAACTGGAGGAGACAAGGCGGCCAAGGAAGGCGAACCAACCGCCCGGCTGGGGAAACATGAAGCATGAGGGAAGATCTGTGAAAAGAGAAGGAAATCATTAGGGAAAGAAAGAAAGCATTACAATTAAATGGACACTGCAAAGGACATATCAAGAAAGGTAGGTTATGTAAAAGGGGAAGAAGACAGTAAACATATTGAATAGCAAGAGCAACCTGAAAAGAGGAAAAGGAATCACAACGTAAGTAACTGTAATAACGGTAATAAACCAATGCAAAAACTCATGCATATAATACTGGACTGTGAATGGTAAATAGTAACATTAGTCTCATAAATCAAGGAGGAAATGCCGAAGAGGTAGGAGAAGTATCCATGGTCGAAGCGTGGCAGGAGTTGAGGAAGCTCTGGAGTCGCACAGGATCCTCGTAGGTCGTTGTCTTGTTATTATAAGTGACCCGGAAGAGACAAGGATGGAAAAGACCATACCGGGCACCAATGGAGCGAAGTGCAGGTCTCATATCCAAAAAGGCTTTGCGACGGTTGGCTGTAGCTCTAGCGTAATCCTGCGCAAAAAACAAGGTGGATCCAGACCAAGTAAGACGAGGAGCAGCTCTAGCTGCGGAAAGAACTTTCAAAAGGTCAGTGTATTGTAGGAAATACATGATGACACCTCTGGGCTTTGTTGAAGGAGAAGTAGACGATGGGGCTCGGCCAAGTCTATGAGCTCTTTGAATGTTGAGTTCAGTGTCCTCCGGAAAATGCAGAAGTTTAGGAAGAAAAGACTTGAAAAAGGCTATAGGGTCATTTCCTTCGCAATTCTCCGCAAGGCCGTAGATTCGTAAGTTATTGCGTCTATTCCTGTTCTCAAGGTCTTCAACCTGCTTTTGAAGAGAAGAAATCTGAGAGTGCATGTGGACAGTTTTAGCAGAGGATTCCTGAAGCGATGTTACAGTATGCTCCGCTGACGTGACCCGCGCCTCCATTTGGGCCCAGTTATCAGTTAAGACTTGTAATTTAGCATTGGTTTCTTCCATGTAAGGGCGGAGTGCCCTTATCTCCTCCAATAACAAGTCAATAGAAGCAGACGGAGTCGAAGCAGAGGCAGTTGGCGAGGGTGGGTCTTTTTTCAGCCGCTTAACTGTGTTCTTCCCGTTGGAATGAGGAAGAGGTTCCATGGCTGGTTTCGACATAAGAGCAGGAAATTCCTGAGAGGATTCTAGTTGGGCCAGTGCCGAAAAAACCTTCGAGTTTTTGATGAAGGTGCGCTTTGAGGTTTTGTCGACGCAGTTCGCTGTAAGTTTGCCCATCAGGGTGATAAGCTACATCCAAGGCAGCAGTAGGTGACCAAAAATGGAAGAGCCCCTTTACCATCCAGTAATAGCAAGCACCAATGTGAAAAAGAGGCGGATCCCAACAGTAATAGTGAGTTGAAAAGTCAAATTGGTGGAGTCACAATGGGTATATAGGACAAAGAGAGCTCTTGCAAGAGAAAGGGCTGCCAAAGTCAGGAAAAAAGGAAGGCACCTATACAAGAATGCACTCTTCCAATCAATAATAACCAATGGGGTTAACGACTTCCAATGTGTAGACAGAGAATGTCAATTAACTGCTGATACAGCGAATATGGTTGAGAGAATCTGCCACAGTAAGTTAAAGGCAATTACTGCGCAAAAAGGAGGTAGAAAAAACGTTGCTGCGCAGGCAAAATTGTAATGAGGAAGCCTGAAAGCATCAAAGCAGCAAAATGGGCATTTGCGCACATAGAAAAAAAAATAATGAAGAGAAATGCCACTTGAAAGCGATATTGGGCCGTTTTCACATAGAGAGCAGTTAATTTGTTGTTAAATGAAGCCCACCGTGAGGGAGGAGGATGATAGCAGGCATAGGAGCGAGAAATGCAGAGAGCGCCGGTTATGATTTCATGAGGAGCGCTGCGTGAAGACTGTTGACAAGATGGCGGCCGCGGCCGTCACAAAGCCGCGATGGTACAGCGTTACCTGAAAAAAGCCGAAAATGAGCTCAGAAACTCATAGTGAGGACCGCATTATGATCCGGACGCACTCCGACAGCAAAATCCGGAGCTCGGCGAGGCAAAGTCCAACTCGGTCCGCTGGTTCTCCCCAGCCGCAGCGGAGCGCTCACGCCGACACCGCCATCTCCGATGGGCGCTAAGCCACGCCCCGCAATTTTATATTTTTGACTCGATATTTTGACTGTATACCGTCATTATATGTTGTTTTCTTGAGTTCCTGTTGGATTGAGGATTTCTGAGTTGATGGACTCTCACAATCACAAGAGCTATTCAGGGTGCTTCTGTGGTGGAGTCACATTAAAGATTTGTGGTTTAGTTCGAGCATGCTAAGACAGTGTGAAGTAGCTGTGCAGAGATGGAGGAGATGCCATATTCATTGCATAAATGTTTTATCCAGAGTGGCTATAGCCTTGTTGTTTAATGTAGGAAATGCATAAAGCAGATATGAAATCAGTTTCATTTTTAGTGATTTTAATGATGGCTTAACTGCTCTACTGCCGACAGGGCCGGACTGGCTACCAGGCGTTTTGGAATGCTGCTGAGCTGGGGGCTGATGTCATTGCAGTGGGGGCTAATTTCTTTGATGGAGATCTGCGTGTGCTGCAAAATAAACAAAGCAAAGCAAATTTCGTTCAGCACACGCAGGTCTCCATCAACGAAATCAGCCCCCAGCTCGGCAACGTTCCAAAACGCCTGGAAGCCAGTCCGGCCCTGGCAGTAACAGGAGAGATTGCACTTTTTGTACATTTCAGTCCAAATTAATATGCATAGGAGGAGCCTGTCACTTTGTTCACTGCCAATGTTTCCCCAGGGATGGGTGAGGTCTTTGTTACACTGTGGAAGGAAAGTCCGGCCAGCTCTTGGACTTGGCACCCACACAGGGCCGGACTGGCTACCAGGCGTTGTGGAACGTTGCCGAGCTGGGGGCTGATTTCGTTGATGGAGACCTCCGTGTGCTGAACGAAATTTGCTTTGCTTTGTTTATTTTGCAGCACACGTAGGTCTCCATCAACGAAATTAGCCACCACTGCAATGACATCAGCCCCCAGCTCGGCAGCATTCCAAAACGCCCGGTAGCCAGTCCGGCCCTGACTGCCGAATAGATTGGCAAATCTTATAACAGATTTTGCGATTATGGTTGACTTGAGTGTTCGAGTGGCAAGATGTTCGTTCACAATATCTTGCAGTCAAAAAGTTTCACCAAGATAATCATGTTGTTTGACTGTTTCCATAATGGCACCTCCTAAGAATCATGGCACAGGTTTAGGTTTCTTTCCAAAGATCATTATTATTGTTTTTTGACAGATTAGCAATTAGGCCATTCTCCAAATATGTAATAAAAGGGAAGTTTGAGGTTTGGTAAGGGATTGTAAATGCCAAGTCAAAATGGCAGTGTAAATTGCACACACAGACATGTTTAAAGTTCTACTTATGTGGAAGGCACAATCAGTGCTGCAGGCCCACTAGTAGCTTTTGATTTACAGGCCCTGGGCACATGTAGTGCACTGTACCAGGGACTTACAAGTAAATCAAGTATGCTAATTGTGGATACATCAAGCAAACCATTTTTTAGGGGAAAAGGCCATGCCCTTTAGCACTGATAGGCAGTGATAAAGTGCTTACAGTCCTATGGGGCTAACAAAAAAGAAGCAAACATAGGAGGTAAGCAGGCAAAACGTTTGGGGGAAGACCATCTTAATGATGTCAGGTCTAATAACCTCAATACTCAGTGGGCTGCAGTTAGGGTATGCAGGCGCCCACTGGAGGGTTTGGCATCTATTTCTACTTTAGTAGGTAGGCTTCTTAGAGGTTTTTGGCTCAATGAGGAGGATGGATGATGGGTAACGCAACAATTACTTACCGTCGATCTTCATTATCCTTAATCATAGTCATCCTCGTACCAGTAAAATGTCACTCCCACCGTCCTTTTGTTTACACTTCCTTACAGTATTGTTTGATGTTTTTGCTTGGTACTTACAAGAGGAGGTAGAAGAAGTGGGAAACTTTATTGAGGGGTTGATGAGTTTCCATAGAGAGAGGACTGACGTATGTCGTTTTATTTGCAAAAGGTTCCTGGGTGGGAGGCCGTTCTCCTAATATTGTAAGGGACCGGGACAAGGAGAACTATTATTCATGGTAATGAAGATTACAGATAAATACATTGTTTCATTTCCTCTTACTACTTTTACTTACAGACCCACGTGATATGTGTGGCGTTGGTGATTAGGCCCAACACGTGGGTGAGGGGGCATACAAATAAGGGACACAGAAGCAGCACTGTAGTTAGCCGGAAAAGACCCCGAGCGGTCTTTCGCATGTTTATTTATACCCCGGCGTGAGCCCGCCCCGGGGTATGCATGCGTGCGTGGATGTACTGGATACAATGTAGGAGAGAGCCCGAGTGGTTCTCTACATCCCTCCTTCAATTTAGTTCTGTTCTTGCTGCAACCACCAGGTCTCACTTCACGGGGATGCCCAGGCAAAATCTCTCAGATGCAGGTTAGGTCTCGGGTTGGGCCTCAGACTGTACCGTTGGTTCCGGGTACATGGCGGCTCTACAACCCTAGCCGGGGTTGTCTCTGCACCTTCGCCCATGATAGTCGCCCTGGGCCGAATGCGTTCAGCGATGAGATTCTGCGGTGCCATTCTGGGTGGACTCTCACCGCTTTGCCTGGTCACCGGTGATCTTGGCACGCTCCCGCCTAGGTCTAGATCTCCATCATCTACAGCCTCTGTCTCTTCCTCGGTTCTGTGTTCTCCAGTTGTCTCAACTACTTTCTTGAAGCATGACACGTTCCGCGTCACTACTTGTCCATTTCGCCTTGCAGTTACCATTGTCCCTTGGACCTTGTCCACTCTCCACACTTCCGACTCGTACGGTGTGCGGAATTTCCATCCTGGGTGGCGGTCTCGCACTACAACCATGTCTCCTTTCAAAGTGGGTTCCTTTGCATGACGATGTTCGCTCGCCTTCATGTTGGTGTTTTGCCTTCGGGCTTGAATGGTCGCAGCATCCCTCTCTTCCGGCAACCAGGTGCTATCGGTCGGGATGCTGTCCCGGGGTGCTCGTTTAAACAACACATGGGCAGGAACACATTTTGTCGTGCTGTGAGGCGTTTGTCGGTAGGCTACTAGAAATTGGTCGAGGGCTATTTCCGGATCCTCCCCATTGTCCACCGCAATCCTCAGTGCTCTGTTCAGTGTTCGCATCAGTCTTTCGACTTCACCATTTGCCTGGGGCCACAGGGGGGGGGGGGTTTCTGTGCTTGATCCGGAGGCTCTCAAGGTAGGTTTGAAATTCTCTCCCTTGAAAGGGGGGTCCGTTGTCGGACTTAATTTCATCCGGGAGGCCCATGGTTGCAAAGACGCGGCTCAGCACTCTTTTGACTTGTGGAAATGCAGTTGAAGATATGACTTCGACTATCGGAAACTTTGAAAACGAGTCAACAAGGACTAGCATGTGTCTGCCATCAGGGAAACTACCAAAGTCTATGCTGAGGTGTGTCCAGGGCGTCCGAGGCGCTTCCTCCGTGATCACTGGTGCTGGGGGCGGATCACTGCCCGTGATTGTGCAGGCATGGCAAGATCGTATCATGGCGTCTACTTGGCTGTCCATGGCGGGGAACCACACTTTGCTCCGAAGGCGTGCTTTTGTCTTGGTCATGCCCTGGTGGCCTACGTGGGCTAGACTTAGGGCTCTCTGTTGGAGACTCTCCGGTATGACGATGAGGTGCCCTCGGAGGATGATTCCTTCATCGCCCACGCTCAGTTCGCTGCGTATCTGCCACAGTTGTTGTCGTGCGTGGCTCACCTCCGGCCTGAGGCTCGACGCACCATTGAGGAAATGGGCCCAGCGGTTTCCTTCTAGAGCCTGGCGAACTCTCACCAATGTCTCATCCGTGGCGGTCGCTTCTCCGATTTCTTTGAGTGACATATTTTCCGGGCACGCAGCTTGCGAGATCATATGGATGAACTCTTCGGCTTCCACACCTTCTTCTCTGGGCGGATACTGGTTGATGATATCAGGGTGTCGGGACAGGTAGTCGGCCGGGTTGTGCGCCCCCGGGCGGAACACACGATTTTGAAGTGGTAACCCTGTAGCTGAACGGCCCAGCGTTCGATGCGTGGGGGTGCCAGCCGGGACGACCCTGCAAATAGTGGCTGCAGCGGCTTGTGATCTGTTACCACAGTGAATTCTTGCCCGCACAGGTAAAGGTGAAAATGTTGGCATGCCCATTTGATGGCCAAGGCTTCTCTGTCGATTTGCGCATACCTGGTTTCTGTGTCCGACAGCGCTTTACTGGCGTACGCGACTGGTTTCCACTCTTCGGGTCCGTATTCTTGCAGAAGCACAGCTCCCAGGCCCACGGGGCTGGCGTCGACGATCAGTTCGGTCTTGCGTCGGGGCTGGAAGTATGCCATGACGGTGTCATCGAGAAGACTGGCCTTGATCGTTTGGAAAGCTTTGTTGGCAGTTCCTGTCCAGTCCCACTTGTGGTCTGCTCTGGTGAGAGCTCTGAGGGGTTCTGCAATCGCGGCCAAATTGGGTATAAACCGACCACAGTAAGTGGCCATGCCCAAGAAGCTGCGCACCTCGGTGGGGTTTCTTGGAGTGCTTGCTGCCTTGATCGCCTCTGCCTTCTTGGGGTCCACTTTCAGGCCTTCCCTCTTGAAAGTGTAGCCAAAAAAGTCTATCGACTCCTGGTAGAAGGAGCACTTTGCCCGGTGTAGGGTCAGTCCGCTGTCCACAAGTCTTTGGAGTGTGGCCCTCAGATGGGCATGATGTTCTTCTAGGGTTGCAGAGTACACTAGTATATCATCGCTGAGGTTGATCACTCCACTCAGTCCTGATAGTACCTCTCGTATGGCATTTTGGAAGACTCCCGCCACGGAGGAGACTCCAAAGCTTAGCCGCTTGTAGCGTCGCAGCTCCACGTGTGTCGAGAAGGTGGTGATATACCTGCTGGCTGGTTCCAACTCGAGCTGATGGTATCCCGAATTGAGGTCTAACTTTGAAAACCATTTCGCCCCATTCAGATCAGCCACTATATCATCCATGGTGGGAGTGATATGTCGTTCTCGTTTGACAGCTGTATTGGGCAGCCTCATGTCCACTCATAGTCGGATCGCCCCTGGTTGCTTTGGCTTTGGTGCGACCACCAGTGGGGAAACCCAGGGTGTCGGGCCCAACACTTTTTCGATGACGCCAAGGTCTTCTAGCTTCCTGAGCTCTTCTTCGACTTGTGGCCTTAAGTTGAAGGGCACTCTCCTGTGTCGGAGTGCTACCGGCCGGACTGACGTGCCTATATGTAGCTTGAACTTCCGCCCTTTAAGCTTTCCTAGGCCCTGAAACAACTCTGGAAAATCCTTCAGCATGAAGTCCGCATGCGCCTGATGCACCTGATTGGCAAAGAACACCAGGCCAAGGTCCTCTGCCGTGTGGCAACTCAGAAGGGTGCCCTTTTTCCCCTCGGTAATGTGAAACTTCATCTCCGTGGAATACTCTTCATTGACTACCGTTGTTTGGATCACCCCTCTGAGTGGTAGTGGTTCCGTGCCTCCATAGGTGTAGATCCTCGCCGTGGAGGGTGTCAGTAGGGGCTTCGGAGACATCTTCTCGTATTGGTCAGAATCCATGATGTTCACTGATGCCCCCGTGTCTATCAGGGCTTTGACTTCAGTGCCTTCTACTGCTATGGAGCACATGGGCGGCGGTCTTCTTCTCGTGGACGCTCTGCTTACGTAAGAGACAACGTACACCTCATCGTCCTCATCGTCTTCATACCTTGGTCGTCTTTCTTGGGCCTGGTGGTCCGGAGGAGGTGGTTCGTGATCGAGCGACAGCTGTCGGATGCGCTGCGTCACTGCCCTGGCTCGCGGACCGGCTGACTTGAACTTTCCTCCCCGACAGACAGCAGCAAAATGGTTCAGGCGCCCGCACTTGAGGCACGTCTTTCCTTTCGCGCCACATGTAGCAGTTGCTGGGTGATCTTCCCCACAGTACCCGCACTGATTTCCTCTGGACTGGGCACTTCGTGGGCGAGTTGCCGGGAATCTTCTCTGGATTGCGTCGACTCTCTCTTCTTTGATTGGCGTTGTCCTCGCAGTAGCCGGGGCAATCACCGGCGTGCGTAATGCCGCTTCCATCTCTTCCGCCCTTGCGTCGGACAGCTCATGTGACCTGGCTAGAATTAATATCTCGTCTAGCGATATGCCCGGTTGGCGGAGGATGAGCTTTCTCAGCCGCTTTGATTTGCACCCAACTATGATTTGGTCCCGGATTTCCTCCCGTGGATTGGTAAACGGGCAAGTGCTTGCGAGCCGGCGGAGCCGGGCGTAGTACATATCAACCGACTCTGAATCCGTCTGCCAGGCTCGTTTGAATTTAAACTTTTCAAAGTCATTATTGAGTTGGGGATCAAAGTGCGCATTCAAGGCTGCGACCGCAGTGTCATAGTCATGCTCAGGCCCTGTGTTGGGGAGTGATTCGAACAGTTCGTAAATTTCTGGCCCACCATATAAGATGAGGAGCGACCTTTTCACCGTTCCATCCGTCTCCCTTGTGCCTTTAAAGTAGAGGTTGAGCCTCCCAACCCACGCCTTCCATCTCAGCGCCGCCGTTGCCGGGTCTGCCGCCTCGCTAAATGGTGGAATGGGCGCTGCGCCAGAGTGTAGGTGGGTGGACGCCGCTTGCATGGGAGCTCCTGCCTGGATCTGGGCATGTGGCTGTGGCGCTGCCATCACTGGTGGGGGCATGACTGCTGGAGGTGGGTTTTGGCCTGCCACGCTGGGGTGTCGCGCTGGCGGGGCAGAGGATTAACTCACCCGCAGGTCTTGCCGGACGGCACCTCGACTCCCCGCGAGCCCCGCCGGCTGAAGGCGCTCCCTCCAGGGAGGCGCGTGGGCGGGCCTCAGGAGCCGGGACAGGTCGGCACAGCAAACGCGGGTGGGCTCCGTGACTGGAAGCAGGCAACGCGGCGCCACCGACACACAGCTCGGCACGCGTGAAGGTAGGCCGGCCTCGTCGCCAATGTGGCGTTGGTGATTAGGCCCAACACGTGGGTGAGGGGGCATACAAATAAGGGACACAGAAGCAGCACTGTAGTTAGCCGGAAAAGACCCCGAGCGGTCTTCCGCATGCTTATTTATACTCCGGCGCGAGCCCGCCCCGGGGTATGCGTGCGTGCGTGGATGTACTGGATACAATGTAGGAGAGAGCCCGAGTGGCTCTCTACAATATGATAGCATTACTTCAAAATTCTGTTTCAGGACAACCAAAATACAGCAGGAAAGTATTTGTAACATTTGCCAGAATTAAAAAACGCGCCTTTAGCTATTATTCTCAGTTAATTTCAGCATTGTTTTGCTCCCTGTCTCTGCTTACTTTTTACGTTGTATAGCCTATGAATTCATGCATGTACCATGGTGTTGGGAGCGCTGTGGTTGTTAAAATATATATAAAAAAATAAAGTACTCATTTGTCCTTCAAAATATTTAAAATAGGGTTAAGTCGTAAAAACGCAGTTTAAAAAAAAAAAATCTTCTAATGGATTGGTGGAAATCATCCGTGTTTGTGAAAATGAAAATCGTTTTGTTAGTTTTACCAGAAAAGAAATTGCTATTTTGTAAGTGTATTGTCCACCCATGAGAGGAACAGTGAACATGTTACATCCACGCTACCACATACTTTCCATAGGACAGTGACCTCACAGAACAAGCACACCAGACATGACACAGCAGATGACTGGGTGTAGCACAATCACGTGGCACAGACCATATATGTGTCATATTTGATTCTTCTGTGATTTTGCTCATCCACTCTAAAAATGATCTAGACACGAACGGCCCAAGGGACAGATGAAAACAAGGCAACGCCGTGGATATGCATGACCAACCAATGTAAGCTATGGATAGCCATATTTGCTCATGAACATGGAAAAATATGCTGTGAGCGGTATAGCAGAACTATGAAATATACAGTCTACTGATGTTTTACACGCACGGATTTTTCTAGTTGAATGATTTTAGTATGAGGTATCCTTCCTATTGAATCTTCTTTTTGTTTATTTTGCAAGCTTCTTCTTGGCAAGGGCAACTACTTAACTCAACATTATCTTCATTGCTCCAAGCTATGGATTTACGCCATTTTGGAACAAACCATTCCAGTTATGGCAAACCATTATAAGCGCTTACTCTTGATTGAATTGCTACGGTACTTTGATAGAGTCCGTTTTCCAAAACAAACTTTGAAAAGTCTTGAATTGATACTATGATAATGTAAAGCTATTTAATAGGCAAGGTTCTGGTTTCCATATTGTCATCTGCTTCGTTTTAAATTGTGTTAAACTAAAAGGGATTGTGTTATGATGAAATGTGTAATGTAATCCCCATGCAGCACACACCTTCTACACCAAAAGTATTTCTCAGACTCATTTCATCTACATCGCAGGCGCACTGTTGATAACATACTTATAGCAATATTCCAAAGA
Organism: Lissotriton vulgaris; assembly: GCF_964263255.1. NCBI lineage: Eukaryota > Metazoa > Chordata > Amphibia > Caudata > Salamandridae > Lissotriton > Lissotriton vulgaris. The sequence goes on along the minus strand of NW_028246431.1, from coordinate 73,166 downwards.
ATATTTCTTATATATCATATAAGCAAGTCTAATTTCTGTTTGGTGCTAGACAAAGTGGGTGTATTTAGGCACACATGAAACATCGAAAACAAGTTGATACTACATATTGCTGGAGAGCTACAGTTTTTCGATTCCTGCAGTGAATTTTTCTACTTTAATGTACAACTTCAAGCTAGAGCCTTTTAGGCAGATTTATAAGCCCCTTGCGCCACTGGTGTGTCACGTTTTGTGACGCACTGGTGGCGCATTTTAGTGCCCCATATTTACAGGGACAGGAAAAGCCAACCTGCATGACTTTTCCTGTCCTTGTAAATATGGACCCTTTGCATGGAGCACTTTGTGTGAAAGGGGCGTTCCATGGGTTTTGCTTAGGGTGTTCCCACGCAACACCCATAGCACCAGACACATTTCCAGTTTCATGAGAAATCGTGAATCTGGAATTTACAAAGGGCAGATTTACAAGGAAAGTGACTCAGAGTGTGTGTGGCAAGCCATTTGGTTGAGCTGTACTGAGTCACTTTCAAAGCACAGGGATGCAACATATTTACAACAATATGTTGCATCTCTGTGCTTCCCCCTGCGCTGGTGCACAAATTGCTGCCATGCGCAGGCACAGTCTTGTAAATAAGCCCCTCTATGTGTGCTGCAGAATGCACCACACTTAGAAAGAGGAACAAAACAAGGAGAAATGAATATATTTCTCCTCGTTGCCCCCCCTACGCCTTCGCTGGGGAGGCATAGCATTTAGACGCATTTCTAGATTTGCGATTTCTTGTAAATCTGGAAAGGTGTCTGGTTCCATGTGTGTTGTGTGGGAATGCCGACAGCAACACCCATGAAATGCCCCTTTCCAGCAAAGTGCTGCGTGCAAAGGGGCCATATTTATAAGGACAGGAAAAGTCACTCATGGTAGCTTTTACTGTCCTTGTAAATATGGGGCACTAAAATGGGCCACCGGTGCGTTACTAAAAGTGACGCACCATTGGTGCAATGGGCTTGTAAATTTGCCCATATATTTGTGAGCCTGTTCCACGGTTCATCCTTAGTCTTGATAGCCATTTTGTATCAACAGAAGTGTTTTTATCAGTTGCCTGTGCTTTCCTCCAGTTGATCAACAAAACTCTCTTTGGAACTCAAATACTTTTCATGCGAGCAGAACACAGAGGAATATATCCTAATAGCAATAGCAGGGGGTGTGGCTTAGCCGAGCAGCGAAATGGCTAATTGTTAAGCGAGCTCTGCTGGCTGGGCTCTATATCCTGCAAAATCCTGATGTTAGCGCAGCCATTTTGTCGCAGATATACTAGAGCTGTATTCCTTGCATCATGTCGAGCGACGTGAGCCTACTCTGGAGCTCTGAAGACACCTATGGCGCCCTGCACTTGATGTCGCATTGCACCGGGAGTAAGCGTGACGGAGCTGCTGCCTTGTCGCCGACCGGGCTCTCCATGACTTCAGACCGGCCCCACTGCTGTTTCCAGAATCATCCATATCTATGGGCCACCTCCTAACTGCGGAGTTCACACACTAGCCAATGGACCACCCAAAGATACAGCAGACCTGTGCATCGAACTATCGGCTAGAGGTGCTGTGTGGCACTGGGGCTGCGGCCCGAGCTTTCCTGCCTGAGGCGGAGAGTGCAGCGTCGCTGTGCTGCGGAGCCAAAGCCAAGCTAAAAACCCTTCAATACGGCCTGCCAGACTGCCTGATGAGTGCGTCAACCAACCTGGACGCTAGCGGAGGTCCGGCTCCGGGCAAGGACTACGGACCTGGCGGGCTTACCTTCCAGTGTGGGCCTCTTGCTTGCTGGACTTGGCGGCGCCGAGCCGGCATGAAGACTGCACCTCAAGCCCTGTCGCTCTGTGTATGGTGAGGTGCAATATCAGCCACACACCCTGATGCTAAACACCTGCTGCACCCTCGAGACAGGACGAGGTGGCATTCATAGGAGCATTGCTGCCATCCGAGGCTGCTGAGATATGCTGCGTGAGAAGGCCTACGCCCACAGGCCCTTATTTATGAGGCCTTGCGTCAGTTTTGCGCCGCCGGTGCGTCACTTTTTGTGACGCACCAGCAGCGTAAAATATGCGCCTTGTTGCACCATATTTAAAAAGTGACGCATCTACGTAGATGCGTCACTTTTTAAACCCCTGCACCACATTATACCTGCGTCAGGTATAATGTATGCAGAGAGGGCGTTCCCCCGCAAAAAGCCTCGTAATAGTGACGCAGTGAAATCTATGAGATTTCACTGCGTCACTTTTAGGATGCTGTTGCGTCAAAATCTTGCGCCTGCCTCACAGCAGGCGTAAGACTGACGCAAGCCCTTTCACATGGGGCTTTCCCCATGTGAAAGGACGCATTGCTGGAGTTGCGTCACTTTTGTGACACACTCCAGCAATGCGTCACTTTTGCGCTTACAGATACGTCAGAAATACTGACGTATCTGTAAGTCCTTGCGACATGATGCGTCATACATTAAATATGACGCATCATTGGTGTCGCAAGGAGTGCGAAGTGAAAAGTGACGCATCGCTGTTTTCACGCAACGATGCGTCACTTTTCATAATGAGGCCCACAGTGAGTATCCCTTTTGGCCTGCGGGTCCTTTTGGCCTGGTGTTTGTGCGCATTGGCCCATTGACTTCCCTCCTGGGACACCCTCTTGCGCCTGGTGTGGGGGTGGTGAGCCAGGTGCACTGTGCATTGGGCTTAGGGACTTGCACGTCAGGGTCTGCTCTGGGAATCTGGGGGGGGGGGGGCGGTGGGCACTGGTTCAGAGCGCTGAGTTTGCGACGCGGCAGACCCTGTGTACCTTCATGCCTCACCTAAACCAGGGCCTGTCTGCGATTGCGTCTACCCCACCCGAAGACCCTCCGAGAGGGCCCTTGTGTATCAGTGCCTCCCAGCGGGTCTACTATAGGCGATATTGCAGAGGTAAATACTACTGGTGTTCAAAATGGGGAAGAACGATCCAAAGCAACCTAAGCTCACATTCGAAAATAAACGCCACACTCGCACCATGGACCCTGGGTCTGAGCTTGACCTGGAATCCCAACCCAGCGTAGAATCACAAGAGGAAGACCTGTGCTCCACCAATCTTAAATCCATTGACACTAAACTTGATGGTCTCTCAGCTGGACTCAGTGAAATGTCAGTAGATGTACACAAAACTAGGCTGGATGCTTTAGATAATCGTACAACAGAAGCCAACGAATTTCAGATCGAGTCTAAACAACACTTCCTCAGTGTGGAAAAAGTTCTGTCTGTCATTAAAGCGAAAAACGAGGATTTAGAACAACCTTCACATAGCTGGAATACCAGAAATCACCGCTATCCCCAGAATGGAATCATATGTTGAAGCGCTGATGCAAGACCTCTTCCGCACGGCTCTCTCTGCTGTATTTGTGGTGGAGAGAGCACATAGATCATTGGGCCCCAGGCCACCGGTTGGTGGAACGCCGAGACCCATCATTGCGCGTATCCTTTACTACCCCAATAGGGACTCCATTTTAAATGCAGCCAGGGAACATGGCCCTATTGCCCACCAAGGTAATAACATTTCTATTTTTCCCAATTTTTCCCCCCTGGTACAATCCACATGCAAGGAATTCCTTCCCACCAAACAACTCCTACAGTGTGTAGAGATCCCGTACACCATGCTATCCCATTCCCCGGCAAAACTCAAGATCTTGTATGATGGACAGGCCCACTTCTTCAACAAAGCCAAATCGTCCTTTAAATATGCCAAACATGGGGGCGTGGCCTAGATGGCGGCAAGATACAACGAGTTTTCGTATCCCTCCGGTGCCGCCAGACACCAGCATTGATATATCGCCATACCTGATGCCCATCTGAGCTTACTACTGACTGGGACGTAGTGCTTTGATGCCCTGGTGATGCTGCTGAGCTTCTTTCCTGGTTTGCGATTGGCTTTCTGGTGCATTTCCGTCCACCAGGCCCCGGCCTTGCTGCGGCCCGACGGGCCTAGCGTGAACCACCTGCTGCGGTGATACCTCCAAGCTGTTGAGGTTGGGGGTTCCGGTGGTGGAAGTCAGTACCGAACCCCCCCTTGAGTCCTGCCCCGAGCTATGGTCCCGGCCGGGGGGGGGGGGCCGGGGGGGGAGGGGGGGTTCCTAGCGGGAACGTGAAGTGAAGGGAGGAGCCACGTAGTGCCTGTCATTTTGTCATTTTGTGTCCCGTGCTGCAGCCTGTCTGCCGGCCCAGCACAGTTGCAGGCCCCTGGGGATGATGTGGCACCGCATACGTCTGGAAGCTGAGGGCGCCATTCATATGGACCTAAACACTGGGGAGGCCGGTAGTGTAACTCGGCCCATCGACCCGATTGGCCCTCTGGCGCTGCTGAGGTGAGGAGTGGAGGGGCTGAGATCTGGCGCCTGGGGGTGTGCTCGGTCCGCAGGTCGGCGGACGGTGAGACAATGCTTTAGCTTCTTGGAGGCGGGGAGGACTGCCTGCTCTGAGGGCTCCCACCCGTCCTTGCTGAGGAACTGAGCTGTTGCCCTCGTAGGGCAGCATCGTGAGAAGCGGATAACACTACCTGGAGGCGGTGAGGACTGCTTGCTCCTCCGAGTCCCCCCCCCCCCCCCCCCCACACCCCTCCAGCTGGTTGAATGGGCTGTGCCCTGGTTTGACGGCAGCGCGAGGCAGGAGCGAGGTCTGCCGGGAATGACTTGGCCGGAGGCCCTGATTTATGCAAGGAAAGCCAGGCCTGAAGACGGGCGTGGGGGCCACCCCAGGAGGCATCTGTCCTCATCGGTCTTGAGGGCTCGGCTTGCTCCAGCAACCAGAAGGCCTGCTGTCAGCACGTAGTTCAGCGGACGGTGATCTCTGAGGTGGAGTGGGGCACCCAGCTTCCTTGCACTGTAAGGGCACTGCCCCTCCCTGCAACAGCATAATGGGTACACTGTAGACGCTACAGGCTTATACAAGATACCAGGGGTGTCCCTCTTGCTCTCTGTTTGCCCCCCTTTGGCTGCCCCTTGACTGCCCTTGACGGACACTTGCTCTGGTAGGCCTCGGCCTTAGCTCCCGACTGTGCTTACCCCCATTGGCTAGATGGTGCTGAGACTACACCCAGCGGGGGCCTGACCTGTTTCTGGTGATCTGCAGTGCCGGCCTATACTTCATCAACCACAGTGTGGGAGACCGACGACTATGCAGCCCGGGCGCCTGGTGGCTGGCCCTGCGATGCGAGGTAGCACAGTCGATGACTCAGCTCCTTCGCCTGTTTTAGCTTGCTAGCTAGCTCACCTGTGAGAGCTGGACCTTCATAGGCACAAACGGTTACCTCTCCTTGCTTAGGTTGGAGAGTGCCTTCTGGCAGTCAGTGGCAGGCCTGCATTACCATGTGGTCGGCCAGAGGTAGGAAGGATAAGCCCTTGAAAGATCCTGTGCCAAGGCCATCTGGCCTCTCCGCCTCTCAGCAAGATGCCACAAGTGGAGGATGAAGATGCCCCTGCCACCAAAGCCTTTATGATTGAATTATTCACAGCCATCAAGGAGGACATTCAGGAGTTGTGCTCCCAACTTTCATAGGATCTTCGAGAAGTTAGGAGAGATGTCGACGCTCTAGGGGAAAGAGTGCCGACTTTAGAGGAGCATGACATGGTAAGAGAAGATGACCTACACCAACTCCAACAAGAAATGCTCTAGCTCAAAGACCAGAATTTAGATCTACAGGCACATGCGGAAGATTTGGAGAACCGCTCCAGACGTAATAACATCAGGGTTCAGGCAGTTCAGTGGAAGGAGGAGGGAAACAACCTTCGCGCTTACGTTAATTCTCTGTTCCAGCAGATACTCAAAGATGAAGAGGGCAAGGAGATCCAGATGGTCCGAGGGTACCAGGTGGGTCTGCTACACGGGGTGAAGGCTCCCCCCAGACATCCTTTTCTGCGTGCATGATTTCCAACTCAGGGATCGAATCCTCTGCAAAGCAAGAGACCTTAATCCAGTGCACTTCGGTGGTCAACAGCCCACACTCTATCAAGACTTGGCTGCTTCCACGCTGGTTAGGCGGAGAGAGTTTAAACCTATCACCAGTCATCTCCGAGAGCAAGGCATCTCTTACTCGAGGGGCCATCCATTCTGCCTCATTTTCAAGTACCATGGCAAGCTCCTGCAAATACCCTACCTGGACGACGCCTATTCCATCTTGGATCTGGAGAGTCCTCCTGCTGCGCCGGGGAGTGATCGTCCTCTCTCACGGCAGCGCTGGCGCTCCTCGGAGTGGCAGAAGGTGGGGAAATTGTCACCAAGCTCCAAACCAGATACGTCTGCGAGAAAGCTGGAGAGAGGCGGCCCTTTCATCAGTGGCACAGGTGACCAACAACGCTGACGTTCCTGGATCCTCACAGATTCGGCATCTTTTTGGGTACAATGCTGGCGCTGGAGGGAGGGAAAAGTCCGACAGCGAGCAGTAACACCGCTCTTTGACAACCGAAGTGAGCGCTTTGTGTCACTTGGTTCGGACTATAAGCATGCCTCGACCCTTAAACATTTGATCATTGAGACAAGCTATTGTCCGATTTTTCAATTTCCAGTTTTGCTTTTTACTTTGCTATTTCTTACCACATACATGACTTGAATTGGAAATGCTCCATGTTCCCAGGGATGGATAGGTCAGAGTTGAGATCACATCAGACAGGAGCACTGTCGCAGGGAGCAATGGTTAACTGATTGTGGATTGAGCAATGTGTGGCGTTCCCAGCACCCTAATGAGCGTGACTACACTTACTACTCAGCAGCCACAAAACCTATGCACGTTTAGATAATTTTTTAGCCTCCCCCTCTCTCCTCTCAAGCGTACACGCAGCAGATATCACTCCCCGCTCCCTGTCGGACCATGCCCTCATATCAGTTCTACTCACATCCCATGGCAAGACTTCAACACCAATTACAACAAAAGGTATCCAGGAGTCACAACCATGTTTTGCTCTTAGACTGACCGCCACACGACAAACAAATTAAATTGTGAATTGAAAACAGAGAGCTCTAGGATGACAACTCTCAAAATTTAGGAGCGCGTTCCGTGCCATCGGCTTTCTATAAAGTTCTGTTGTAAGCCCATCATTTGTTGCCGATATCAAAAGGTCAATTTCTCAGGCTGAAGAGGAATTGTTGACGCCCTGTTGGATATTGCTATTCCAAAAGAGAGAACTAAAAGGATGACATTTGTGAATACTTTTCACACAAGATCCAACCAAATTCGTAAAATCATAACTAAACACTGGTCAATTTTGAATACGAGTGGGGACACTATAACTGTCCCGCCTTTTGCTTTTAAGAGAGGACCCAATATAACAGATCAACTGGTCCACACTAGACCAAAAAGTAAATTGTCCAGACAAGTTGGAACTCTGCGGGATCTTCCGCCTGTACAAGGACATCACCCTTGCGGAAATTGCTCCGCATGTCCCCAGACGTCAAAGTCAACCATGGTAGACATAGGAACAACGCGCCCATGGCAACAGCGCAAATTCACCAATTGTAATAGTGAAAATACCATCTACATGATTACCTGTCCATGCCCTAAAAGATATGTGGGCATGACGACTAGGAAAACAAAAATTAGAATTGGTGAACACAAAAGCACTGTTCGCTGCCGCAAACAGGCAACCCGTCTAACAGCTCACTTCCTAGAAAAGGGACATGGCCCCAATGATTTCATATGGACCATACTGGAACAACCCAATATCCCAGACCACTGTCCAGACATAGGCAAATTTCTGTTCAAGATTGAACAGAAGTGGGTCTACAAGTTGAATAGTGACAAGGAGGGTCTCAATGAACCCATACCTTGGATGTCACTATGATATCACCGTAATGGACATGAGACCTGACTGTGGTTCAAGGGAGCCAATTTGTATATGTGTGTAAATACAATACTACTGAATATATACACTATGGTACACACAATGTATAGGCATTTATATAATCAGTTAAAAACATGGGGCTCCAAATGGGTATTATTCTATTGTTTCACCCATCTAGCATTACTGACTGCTTATATCTAACTATGGATTTTGTTGGCTTGCTTCGTTTTAACATTCCTGACTTACAAATAAGTTCTTCAATTATGCGGCAAGACTATGTCCGGTATGGTTAAATTATAAAATATAAATGGGCTTAATAAAAACGAGCTGGCAACATTAGGGTGCTGGACAATGGCTCAGTCACCGCGACCGGCAGAAACTACTTTTCCCAGACACCCCTGCGCGCGCTAGACACCGCTGCGCGTTCGAGGCCACTTCTGAAATACCCGCCTCCTCTTCCGGTCGGTGCCTCCCCAGTATAGCCCAGAGGGACGTTGGGAGACACCGACGGAGAGGTAAGCGAGCGAAGTGTTTCTCGGCTCTCATTTGTTTTCCTTTCCGATTAGCTGCACCCGCCGGTTGCACGAGCGGCGTGTTTTGGTGCAACGGCGAATAGAGGTTACTCGCATTTGGTTTCAAAAGTGGCAAACTTTGACAGGCTCTCCCTAAAATAAACGCTTGGGTCGTTTCTTTACGATCTGAAACGCCCATATTCAGGTCACTGCGCAGCTTCGTGTGGATGGCAGCGACTATAAGTGTTATGATTGTGACTTCCGATCACTCGTAGCATGTCCAGTGTGAAATGCTACCTTTATACAGTGATTATTTCTAGTCACTACAACACAGGAGAGATAGGACACAACCGAAAGGAAGCGGTAATTAGCATGTGTTATATCCACCTTTGGCTTCTACATTTAAGAACGACTTTGGGGTCCATTGTTTTGCCACATGTGCATTTTAAATCTAGAAACTATGAGCTTGGTCCATCATTCGAACCTCTGATACACAATGCTACACGTAGATACCAGTGATATTGCAATGAATAATAATGAGGTCATCTGTTTGAGACTTAAGAACATCATATGCTTTTTATCTTGCCTTGATATGAGTTGGTTGAGTGCTTTTATGATTGTATTTTGCTAAACAGAGCGGTGCTCCTTATTTACCTGAGCTGCAGCCAGGTGAGGTGAGGCGCCATCCCCACAGAAATTGGGTGAGTGATATCATGTCAATTAAATTGTGTACACATGATCACAAGAATATCACTACTAAAGAGTGCATTCTGTGACAAATATGCTTGCTTTTCTCTTTTTCTTTTCTCGCCTACACGACTATGTTAGATTGTGGTGGAGAAGCAACACCTAACAAACAGGTGATATTTTTCCTTTTATTCTTTTCTTCACAGTTATGTACAGCAGTAGCAACATCAAGGTCCTGATGAATGCATAGGATCAGTTCCATTTATATGCAGAAACATGTCGACCACTTGCTGAGTAGATATTATGTCAAATCTACTTTTTTCATTTTTCACTTATTTTTAAGCTTAGGGGTCTGAGAGAAAACATTAAAAATATCTATTCTACTCAGTTCCACCTAATTTTACTCACTTCACTCACTTCCACTTGCACTGCTTCTTTTCAGTTGTAAATATCACACCAGCACCATACTGACACCACTCAGTAAAAAAATTAACGTCAGTCTCCTTACTCACACAGACTCTACCTTCCAACTAATGTGACTGTCTGTATACTAACTCCTGGGTAAGGAGAACCCAAATGATGTAACAGTGGTGGTACAGAGCGACAACTGATGGGAAAAATTCCTAACCCTGACTGCATGTTACATGTATGAGTGTTTGAATGGTGTCTATATACAACTGTTTTCAATTCACAATTTAATTTGTTTGTCATGTGGCGGTCAGTCTAAGAGCAAAACATGGTTGTGACTCCTGGATACCTTTTGTTGTAATTGGTTCTGTTTCTGGGGGCATGTATCCAGTACAGAGTCATTAAATTAGCCCTTAGACCCTCATTTAAATAGTGTGTGTTTCAAGACTTCAACACCGCCAGGTTGGCGCCTCCGTGACTCCCTTCTGCACTCGGAGGAGGTCACTACTCGAATTCAGAATACTATAGTACACTACCTCGTGGAAAATGACCAAGAGAGCACTCCTCTTGTGGCGGTATGGGAAGCTTTGAAACTAGTAGTGCGGGCGAATTTATCGCGATCGCAGCATCCTTTGCGCGGTTACGCAAAGAAAAGCGTGCAGAATTGGAAAGGGAGGTGGGAGCACTAGAAGCAGTTCACAAACGGGCCGGAGACCCGAGAGTATGAAGGGAACTGGAAACATGGCGACGCATGCTGAAAGACTTAGACTGGGATAGGGCAGAGCATGCCCTCCTAGGACTACAACATGAATTCTATCTCAGCGGGGACAAGGGAGGGAAGATGTTGGCGCATAGGTTACAGGTGCGAACACAGATGTCAGCTATCCAATCCATCCAGGATCTAAAAGCAGTGGAGCATAACACCGACACCCTTATTGTCAACACTTTTCGCCGATTCATGCCCTCACATGAGGGGGGATACTCGCCCACAGGGCATGGAGGAATATTTAAATTCTTGCGATATTACTCCTCTGTTTAAATCATCGGCTGAACCTTAGACGCCGCCATTCGAGTTGAGGAAGTCATCTCAGTGATAGCACGATTGAAAGTGGCCAAATCCCCGGGACTCGACGGCTTCCCGGCACTGTTTTATAAAACCTTCTGCGTGGAGCTGGCTTCCCTTTTAACAAGACTTTTTAACTCTTTCCTCAATACTGGGGAGGTTACTCCCTCAATGTCGAAGGCGGCAATTTCTGTTATTCTTACACCTAGAAAGGATCCTAAGGAATGCGGGTCGTACCTGCCAATTTCACTCCTTAACATTGACATGAAGCTTTTCGCCCCTTGATGAATGGCCTTATTGACCTAGGCCAATCCGGCTTTAGTCCGACCTGACAAGGAGGGGACAACACTAATCGGCTCCTCCACCTCATAGACTTAATTCACCGGTCTCGCACTCAGGCCTTCTTGCTTTCAATCGACGGGGAGAAGGCCTTTGACCACGTTCACTGGGAATATTTATTCGCAGTCTTGCGTGCCTTTGGATTCAGCGATAACTTTGTCCGATGGGTCCAGTAACTATACGCAGCCCCCAAGGCGGCGGTGCGAGTGAATGGGTGTAAATCGACCCCTTTCCCCATTTCCAGAGCAACGCGGCAGGGGTGTCCCTTGTTCCCACTGCTTTTTGCTCTCTATATAGAGCCTTTTTCCCAATGCATTTGATCAAACCTTGACATTGTAGGTATCAAATTTGGTGCTGACACACACAAAATTAGTATGTATGCGGACAATGTCATTCTTTCGCTCACGCAACCTCATTCCACACTGCGGCATCTGTCGAGAGAGCTTCTTGCTTTTGGAGGTGTCGCAGGGTTCTAAGTCAACTTTTCGAAATCGCAAATTCTTAACATCTCTATTCCTGAAGCTGAGGTCCAGGACCTGCAACAGGATTTTGCCTTCCAATGGGTGCAAACAGACATTACTTATTTGGCCGTTCGGCTGACCTCATCTATCGCTAAAACAATTGCCCTCAATTATAAATTACTGGTGGAACAAATGACCAAGGCATTGTCTGACTGGCCCCGCATCAACCTAGCATGGTAGGGGAGGTTAGCGGCGGTGAAAATGACTGTACCCCGCGCATCCCACACATATTTAAAATGTTCCCAGTGAGCCCACCACCAGGCACCCTTCGGAAACTACAGGGGCTCCTTAACAAATTTTTGTGGAATAATAAAAAACCGGGGCTTGCATTATCACTAGTCACCTCACCGAAAGCTAATGGCGGGCTGGGCTTCCCGCTAGTGGGCGCTTATTACCAAGCATCTTGTCTTCGATACATCTCGGAATGGAACATGCCCTTGTCCAGTAAACACTGGAACTTTATGGACCAAACAGTGGCCGGCTGTAATATCTGGCACAAACGGTGGCTTCCACGCAGACACAGAGCTTGGGGCCTATACCCCTCTCCGGTTACATCGCTGACTCTTAAGGTTTAGGATCAGCTAGCCTGCAAGAAGGGTTGGACCATGTTCCCCTCCCCTATGACCCCTATCGTGGACAACCCCGATTTCCCACCTGGTTGCAGGTCCAAGTCTACCACCGCTGGAGAGAGGAGGGTTGTAAAAGGGTGGGCTCTCTTTTTGATCTAGATGGCTTCGTCCCCTTCTCCCAACTGCATAAGGATTATTATGATCTGCCAGCATCTGACACTTTCCACTACTCACAGCTTGCACACTGGGTGACCCAACCCTCAAACTTCGCTCTTATGTTCCACCCCTTGACAACCTTTGAAAAGTGACTGGTCTAATAAAAGGATGATCGCAAGCTCATATCTGAACTTTACGCGATGATTATTGCCCGCCCCAGGAAGAAACGCACAAAAGCACAGGTCCGACGGGAGACTGAATTAGGGTGGCCTTCAACGCAAAAAGAATGGAAACACATCTTTTATCGGGCACATCACACTGCTTCCAACTCATCGGGTGTCTATAAAGTATTCACTTATTGGTATTATACCTCAGAGAGCATCACATCATGGGATAGAACTAAGGCAGACCCCTGCTGGTGGGGGTGTGGTCTTACTGGCACTTTGGTACATTTACTCTGGCACTGCCCGAAACTAGTGCGGTATTGGACAGCAATTCTCGATGACCTTGATACTGCATTTCAGATTACATTCCCACGAGCACCTGAGCAGACGGTATTGTGACTCCCCCACTCTAGGTCCTTCCCCTTGCGATCACTGAGAGGTAAGCAGATAGCCCTAGCAGCGAGGCAGGGTCTGCTGGCGTGCTGGTGATCCTCGTCACCCCCAGACCCTCGAGATTGGATTCAGAGGCTCTGGAACCTCTTAGCAATGGAGCGCCTTTCCCTCAGTATAGATGGGAAGGGCCCGGAATATGCAAAAATATGGGCCCCATTCTTACAACTCCTTACCAAAGACATGAGGAAAGTTACTTGCCCGAAATACCTGCAAATCCGACAGCTCCTACCACTAGCCAGGGTCTGGCTACTAGGGAAAGGTATAAAGGATGGTTATGAACTGATACGGAGGGGGGAGGGGTGGGGGAGTTAGGGGGGAGGGGGTACAGTTGTTTGTCTATTTCTCTGTTTCTTTTGTTCTATAAAAGTGGTATCCTAGCCAAGTGCCTTATCTTTGCGCTGTGGACTGAATCTTATCGTGGAGTCGCTCTCTGGGATGTAGACCTAATCGCTGTGTATTGCCCAAAAGATTACACTCTGCCGGCGCCCTTATGTAGGCAGCTAAGCTGTGTATAATGATTTTCTACCAAGCAATGAAACATGATTGATTATAAATATGCAAAACACATCTGCGCCGGACAACGCTCGCCTCGCTTGTCACAAACTGACGAAAAAGAAACAGTCCTCAGCGATAATGACTGAACAAGAACATGTAGACATGGGGCAGCGCACTACACCTCCCTTGCATATGTTGAATATGTTACCTTATTCTTTTCCCAGCAATTGAACGCAACGATATCCTATGTTTTTCTTTGCAGCTCATCTATCTAATCTTTATATGAACTCTGCACCTGCTGTATACTCGGGCCACTCTGACACATCGACAGGGGTGTTTGCCGGCAACCCAAGACCCCACAGGGAGAAATCCCATGGTTTAAACTGTTTGTTTTGTTTATAGGATTGCTAGGGTGGAGGGTGGGAGAGTTTCCAAAACCTAATTGGGGGGTTGGTGTGGAGGGGTTGGGATATCGGGGTACAGGAACAATTCAGTTCTTATAGAGGCACACAAGACGCACCATCTGACGCAGAACAGAAACTCTCCCTTCATCTTCCATCTACATACACAGCTGGCATCAACATACTGCTTCCACAGGCTGATTACTTTTTATACTCCTCTCCTTCTTGGGGAGACATTTATGATCACATGCCATCTATTGTCTACATGCCACTAGACACTACGCCAGCCTCTTACAATTTTTTATCCTGGAATATGCGTGGCCTTGATAATTATAGAAAGGCAAGACTTGTACATACTTACCTGGTTCGTCAACAGTTGAATATATGTTTCCTACAGAAAACCCATCTCCTACAATCAGACACTAATTGACTGAAGCACAAACACTGGGGGACACATTATTCATCCACCTACTCCAGCTATTTGAGAGGAGTGGCCATAAGACATGGCATAGACTGGACGTTACACATTCACACATAGACATGGAAGGGTCGCTACATCGTATTGAAGGGATCTTTAGGCGGAACTCATTTGGTCTTAGATGCAATTTATGGACCAAATGTGGATAGCCCACATTTTTTCTAGGATGTGTGGGCAGAAGAGCGAGGGCACCTATATCTCTACTCAATACAATTCCTATTCCAGACTAGACCGCTTGCTAGTATTGGGGGGGTGTGGCGACATCGACAATAGACATGCAGATCCTCCCCAGAACGTTATGCGACCATTCACCTTCCACCTGCAAGATTGCCCTCCCTACTTCTATAAGATGTGAATTCACATGGGGATTGCCACCCCACGCTTTCCTTGATTTGGCTTTTCAGGCCGAGATAAAAAATGACATTATTGAGTACTTTACATCAAACACAGGCTCCGTTTCCACTCCTTAGACACTCTGGGAAGCGTTCAAAGCTGTTATAAGAGGGAAATGCATGGCACGCCAATTAGGAATCTTGAAAGCATTGCGAGGCACACTACATCGTTTAGAAACCAAACTCAAAGCCTCAGATTTGCAATATTTTCAACATAATGACCTATCTCTCTTAGCCATTATACGCGAAAAACTCTAGGAATTCAATGAAGAGGCTGACAGAGAGCTAAATTTTACTGGGAAATATGCCACAGCCAGGAGATACGGTGTGGGGGATCACCCTGGGAAGACACTTGCCAATCTTCTTAAACCTTCTTGTTGTTCTCCCTATATTACGGAACTTCTTTGTGATGGAGACACCCTGATGAGAGGGCACAGGGAGATTCATGAGCACCTAACCAACTTTTACTCCTCACGATACACCTTCTCCACACCACAGATAGATTTCGAGCTCACTGCATATATGGACTCGCTAGAACTTTTATGGCTTGGAAATGCCCATAAGGAGTATTTATACAAACTCTTTACAGAGGATGACATAGTACGGCTCATTAAAAGCCTTCCTCTGGACAAAGCACCTGGCCTTCATGGCCTAACAACTGTGTTCTGTTAGACCTATGCTACCATACTAGCACCCCATCTTGCAGAAATGTATTCCGACTCCTTAGAGAATGGTATACTCCCTCCCACAACAAGAGAGTTTGTTATTTCCACTCTACTCAAGCCTGGTAAACCTCCCAATAAGTTTGATTCCTACCGACCTATTTATCTTATCAATATGGATAATAAAATATATGCTAAACTCTTTGCAAGCCATTTACAGCCCCTGTTACATTTAATAGCTCGGCCATATCAATCCGGATTTTTTCGGGGGCGCTCCACGTCCCACAACCTATGCACCTTCTTTTCTCTCTTGAATCACCTGGACCCATATACCCCAGCATTGGCAGATTTTCTCGATGCTACTAAAGCTTTTGACTCGCTCGAGTGGCCATACCTCCTCACCATTCTGGCCAGACTAGGTCTCAATCTTCATTTATCACACAAATTAAATTATTATATTCACAACCAGTGGCCAGACTGCGGCCCAATGGATTGATATCCGGCCCATTCAATATCACACGTGGCACCAGGCAAGGGTGCCCTTTGTCGCCCCTTCTGTTTGCGATCGCCATGCAACCCCTGGCAGCCAGAATTAGGCAAAAAACACGGGGTCTAGATTTCCCCATGAGAGATATTATTATATCACAGTATGCTGACGACATCACTCTCTATCTTCCGGACCCGTTAGACAATCTAAACTCGGTTCTTCAAGAACTTACCAAGTTTGGCGGTCTCTGGGGGTGCACATAAACTGGACGAAGCCTACCCTACTTCCCCTTACCCCCAACTTTAATACATTTGAACCAGACTATCCTATTCAATGGGCTTACGGCCCGTTCGATATCTGGGGAGTTGGCTCAGTACTGACATCCAAGAACTTTGGGACATGAACTTTGGTCGCACAATGGTGTGGTTGGAGGGGAAAATAACAGTCTGGTCTAAACTTCCCATATCTTTAGCTGGTTGCATTGCCATAGCCAAAATGATTGTGCTGCCTAAACTGTTTTATTTATTCATCAATCTCCCACTGCAACCCACCCAATCATATCTGATCCTCAATGATCTCCCTGGTTTGTGCCGGTAAGCAACCGCATATAGCTTGGGAGGTACTCACACTACCACTGTCGCAAGGTGGACTTGGGGCCCCATACTTGGCACTTTATTCTTTTTGTGCACAGGCACAATTTCTGCACCATTGGATATTTCCAACCCCCTTCCAACCTCACGTTGCAGTAGAGACCGAAAACGTCACACCATTACTATTGGCAGTAGCCCTATATCAACCACTGAAATGCCATCATGCTATCATACACAAACCAAACACTCTGTGATGGGCCTGAGATAAACTTTGTACCCATGCAGATACTTCCCACCCCTGCACCCCCACCTGGCGAAACCATCAACTTTTCTAATTTATCACTGTATTATTCTGTGAGAGGTGCGTGTTGCACATTACATGACACATTTCCAGCTCCTCCTCCATCTCTCCCGGCCCTGGAATGAATTCTGACAAATTCATCCTCCAACAAGCTGATAACTAGACTTTATAGCAACATGCAACGTTTCTTCCCGTTCACCCCCCCGAAGGTCTTTGCTGGTTGGAACGAAGAACTAGTCGATCCACTGAGGCTCAATGGCATTTTTGCTGTGGACAATTAGAGATGCTATCTTCTAATTGCAGGCTTTGCCTTATACATTTTAAATACTATTTACAGAACAACCCTACAACTTAAACGCATGGGTCTCCGGCTGGAGGCGAACTGCTGGAGGTGTGCATCACCAGATGCCTCCTTTTTATGTATGGCCTGGAACTGCCCTATTATAGAGCGTTTCTGGAATAAAAATTTTAAATCCATAAATGAGATCCTGGCAATCCATGTAACCCCTTCCCCAAACTATGTCTTCTAGGCTACGTTCAGGCTGTCATACCTTTACTGTGTATTAAGAACCAGCAGTCTAATTCCCATACTGCTGTTGGCACTGCTTTTTAACTCTACCAGTGAGAGCAAGCCTATAAAAATCATTTTGCTGTCACTAGGTAGTTTTAATTTCACATTTTTTAATTTTTTTGCGCTGCAGTTTTTGCACTTGACCTCATTCACCATGGGACTTTAGGATCCCAGAGAGTGTAGCAACTTCTGAACATCAAAACATCCCAGAGCTCCTCCCTCACAGTGAGAGGGCTGTAGCCCTCAGTGGAACTAGGAATTTCCACTGGGAGGAGGTACCCAAATGATGAAGCATGTCACACATGGTGAGTGAGGGTATTCGTCCTAAAGGGATGTCTCCCCCATTGGTAGAGTAGATACTTTCACATGATCTGTTTTTTCTAGCACACACCGTTATTTCAGACCCAAGGATTTTTTGTGCTGGATATTCAAACAAGAAAAGGGATCATTTCCTTGCAGGTCTCTAAACTCAGTTCCTTGGACCCCCCACCCTTTTTTATTGTTGCTACCATGTCATACCAGGGCACCACAAACTTCTGGCCATGCTACTTCTCCTAACTAAACACCAGATTGCAAGACACTAGGGTAAAAGCAGACCATCTGCTGCTAAAATGTGTATACTAGACATCACACTATGTCAGGAACAGTTAAAAACATATTGGGAACGAATGCCTCAGGCATCTTGATCCAAGGATATCTGGGGCCCTTTTCTGGCTTGGCTATCCTCTCGCAATTCAGACACTACACTAAATTCAGTGGCTTCCGCTACATACCCCTGAAAGACTCCTAACTGCTATGCCTTTGCCCTATAATTTCGTTATATTTCCGTATATTAGGCCACTCTTCCACTACTCTTTCCTGCGACCCCAGCCCTATACCTCGTACGTAATGCATGATGTTTAAATTCTTGATTGCGATGACGGTTCTTACATACGTACTTGCTAATGTGATGCCTCTAATTTGTTTTTTATATACATTTTTTTATCACGATTATATGTATTGCAATGTTGGGCAATGCATGCCACTTGCTGTATATTTGCTTATGTCAAAATGACAATAAATAAATAAAATAAAAAAGGTTAAGAACACCACCAAAAAAACAAGCATTAGCATAGCCAATAGGTCTTGCCTTTGGAACCTTATGTGTTTAGACATGGAACTGTTGCACCAAGGATATTGTGCTGCAAAATTAAATACTGATAAGGTCCCAAAGGCGAGATGTATTGGCTATGCCAATGCTTGTTCTCAATACGTTTCTTCGGGCCCCGGGCATCTGGTGATTCAATCCTTTGTTTCCATCACATACAGTGTGTGGGTGGCGGGCCTGTGATGCGTTTCAGCCTCCCTGGGGCTATAAGTGAAGTTTGATAACATATAGACAAGGATTAGACAAGGCGCTGAGTGTCAGTATGAACACACCAGGAGAACGAGGTAAGCAATTCTTTGAAAACCGTTCAAGGGTCAAGAGCCTGTGACCTTCCATCTGATCCTGAGGCTCACTGAGGATTCAGTGCCTAGTTGTGAAGGCTGAATTGTGCCCAGAAAGGCAGCATTCTCCTGTGGGAACTCTTTGAAACTGCCTTTTGTGATAAAGCACACACAAAGCGTCTTTTAAATTCTTCCTGTGTGGGAGAAGCTGTCCCCAGCAGTGTGCCATCTTCAATGGTATCTATACTACTATTATAAAGAATGAACTGTGTCCTTTGAGCCAGGTAAACTCGAAAAGTACACCACCAATCCAAACACCCAATACATGTTTGAAAACGTCAGGGCAAGCAGAAGGACATAGGCTATATGCATTTAAAAAATAAACGTTATTTAGAAAATTTATATAAAAAAAAAAGTAGTCCCTCCAAAGTAGCGCCGGCCGCGACGTGCGTGCTCACGTAAGGAGCACTGGGAGGAGCGGCGTCCGAGGAGCGGCGGACATGGTGCGGGGGAGGAGCGGTGACCTGAGGAGCATCGGACGGGCCAGCGGCGGTGCGAGCAGCGGAGAGGCGGACATGGTGCAGGGGAGGAGCGGCGGCGGACAGGCGGTGAGGAGCAGAGAGGCGAGGAGCGGTAAACTGAGGAGCGGTGGATCAGGTAAGCCTCGGGGACAATGTCGGGGCTGGCGGGTGTTGGGCCGCGGTGAGGAGCAGAGTGGCGAGGAGCGGTAAACTGAGGAGCGGTGGATCAGGTAAGCCTCCGGGGACAATGTCGGGGCAGGCGGGTGTCGGGCCAGGCGGGGGACGGGATCGGCTGAGGAAAGTTCACAAGATGCACAGATACTCCTGCTACCATTTGGGGTTACTGCAACATGCTGTATTATGTCGGGCCAGGCGGGGGACGAGATGTTGGGATACACAGATACTCCTGCTACCATTTGGGGGTACTGCAACATGCTTTAATAATGAATAGATGCATGTGTATCTTTATGGAGCACAGAGGCGAAAGTCAGAGTCTCGGGGGCATAACAATCACCACCTCATCTGTCTTCCCATTCACTGTCAGAATCTACTTGGTAGTAGACCCCAACACGAAGACAGGTTAACGCACCTTACACTGGGGCAGCCGGGGGTCGGGGCAGGCGGGGGACGGGGCGGGCGGGGGCACGGGCTGCTGGGCAATGTCGGGGCAGGCGGGGGTAGGGGAAGCCTGAATGCTCCCGGACAAGGTCGGGACGGGCTGCTAGTATATTATACAGCATAGTGTACGCACAGAGGGGGGCTATTGATAAGGCTGCCCCTGCACAATGATGTGGGGTGCATGGCACTGGAAGCCCAGAGGATATCCTAACACGAGGGGGTGACACATTCCCTTCTTCCCACCTTCTCTTTCTGGGGTAAATTGGGGTTACATGGCAGTGAAGACTTACACCCCCCTAGGGCAGCGACAAGGCTAGAAGTGACGCAGGGTTCTCACCTGGGGTCAGGTCAGGTCTGCACTGTGGGGCGATTTATGAACGGATGTTACGAAATGGAGAACGGTGGAAGGGAGCCCGGGAGCCCCAACGCATGGCAAACAATGAGCAAGGCATGCCCTGGTGTGGGATTCACAACTACAACCTGCAGAGATAGGAGTCGGCAACACAAGCATGATAAAAGCACAACACGGGTCGGAAGTAGGTGCTGACCGCAATTCATGGATAAAAATTGCGAGGTGTCCCTTGGACACAAAGCAGAGCTTCCCGCAAGACCCTACGAAAACATAGACACCCCTAATGCAAACAGGGGGCGCAACACAAGATATGGGGAGGAGCGATAATACATGCTTATTGGAAACAAGTAATGCACAGACATCAGGAAGGGACATTACAACTGCAGACATGTCTCTTGGGCATGGGGGTAGTAAAGCGAAAACACAAGAAATGAAAAATATATGAATTTCACACACTTACTTGCCAGGTTTCTAGCAAAAACAACAAGCACGCGCGCCTCCCGCTAAAAGTAGGAGGGTTGAGGGGAGTGCGGCCGAGAGCACACAAAGCGTTTCCCTTGCGGAAGCGAGCCACGGGCACCATGTGTTTGCAAGTTAATTACTAACATATGGTGTCAAGCTCGCTCCCCCAAGGGAATCGCCAAACATGCATGCGTTGCCATTGAAGGCAATGCAACACGTGCACGTTTTTTGGGACAAAAACAGAAGCGATTGCTACAGGTCTTTCTCCTAAGCAGCGCATTGGCGCTACATAGGCGAGACCTGAAAAATAGCAATAGCATGTCTCTTTCTTTGTTATGGGCTCAAAGTGCTTTCCAGGTTGGTAAATATTGTGGGTTTGTTCCTATCATACTTAATTGTTTGCATATGAAAATTCAATATTATATTATTATTGTATTGATAGCAACATAACTTAATGTTTGCAGCTCTTCATCAACTAACAGGACACAGAAGGCAGACCATATCCAATATACCATGCATAGGGCAGAGGAGTATACAGTTGCCTCTCACTTATCTCACTGGATCAATAACAACAGATAAACAACAGAAACTTTGACAGAAAACATTTCATACACCCAACACAATCAGCTACTCTGTATCAAGTGACTCACGACAATTACAGTACCTTTTAGGTCTGGGTATATAGCAGAGTTGTCACCAAACCTGCTGTGTTTGAGAAAAATTGCTTTCACGTGTAATATAGAGAGGGACTGTGGCTCAGCCCAGATGTTTGATTCACCTGAGTACAGCTTCTGATGTGGCAAAAGCTTTGGACTTCCATAGAAAGAGTGCTCGCCCTTCAAGAAGGTGTGATCATTGTTTTTTTTTTTAATCAAGCTGCATGAACCAGTTGCTGCTAGAGAAGGCTCCCTAACATGCACAAAATGGGCATTGCATACCCCTGTGATTCTGTTAAACAAAGTTTTCTAGAAAATGATTTCATTACTATCTTTGTGTTTCTCTGGCAGCAGCAGAGAAGGGAGAAGTACTGTTGGGAGTAATGTGTTGATGTTTTCCAGTTCTAGCCCTCTCATCTTTCCCTTTCCATTATTAACTTCAGAGTACATTTGTGTGCTTTAAGAAAGTATGTGAGACCCAAGGTTAATCTGTGTGCATTTTTGCATACTTTAACATGGCACTCCTTGAGATAATGGTGCTTTTTGATTACTAGCGTTAATTGTGATAATTTATTGCCTATAAGTGAAGTGTAATGTGCTCTAATTCGTTTTTTTAAATCCTTCACACTCGTGAAAAGTGGGTGGGTGTAAGGTGAATTGTGAGTACTGGGTGAAAGGTGCATGAGTGGTATGTGAGTGGTGGATGAGTGTTAAGTTAACAGTGGAGCAGTGGATTGAGTGTTGGAGGAGTACAAGGTGAGAGGTGTGTAAGTGTAGGGTACGCAGTGCAATTAAGGTGGGAGCTGTCTCAACATTGAGTACAGAGTGAGCACTGCACCAGCAGCATGATTACAGCCCGTGCAGTGTGAGCATTAGGTATGGGCGAAATTTGCGAATTCGCGCCAAAGTGAACTCGCAATTCGCGAAATCCGCAAATTCGTGCAAATTTGGTTTTTTTGCGTGTTCGCAAGGGTTTTTGCCAGTTTGCGAGGGTTTTTTACAAGTTCGGGAACAGGAACTCACTTGTGTGGTCGCAACGGTCGTGACCATGTTGTTTCTACATGTCCTGCCTGTTTGCGACCCTGTGGTTCATCGTGGCCACCCTCCGGTTCATCACTGCCACCCTCTGGTTCACCACTGCCACCCTCTGGTTCATCACTATCACCCTCTGGTTCACCACTGCCACCCTCTGGTTCATCACAGCACCCTCTGGTTCACCACTGCACTCTCTGGTTCACCACTGTCACTCTCTGGTTCACCACTCTCACTCTCTGTTTCACCACTGTCACCCTCTGGTTCACCACTACCACCCTCTGGTTCAGCACTGCTACCCTCTGGTTCATCACAGCACCCTCTGGTTCACCACTGCCACCCTCTTGTTCAAGACTGCCACCCTTTGGTTCATCACTGCTATCCTCTGGTTCATCACACTCTGGTTCACCACTGCCACCCTCTGGTTCATGACTGCCACCCCCTGGTTCATTACTGCCACCCTCTGGTTCACCACTGCCACACTCTGGATCATCACTGCCACCCTCTGGTTCATCACTGTCACCCTCTGGTTTACCACTGCCACCCTCTTGTTTCATTTCTGTCCCCCTCTGGTTCATCACAGAACCCTCTGGTTCACCAGTGGCACCCTCTGGTCCATCACTGCCACCCTCTGGTTCATCACTATCACCCTCTGGTTCACCACTGCCACCCTCTGGTTTATCACAGCACCCTCTGGTTCACCTGTGTCACTCTCTGGTTCACCACTGTCACCCTCTGGTTCACCACTACAACCCTCTGGTTCACCACTGCTACCCTCTGGTTCATCACAGCACCCTCTGGTTCACCACTGCCACCCTCTGGTTCAAGACTGCCACCCTCTGCTTCATCACTGCTATCCTCTGGTTCTTCACCCTCTGGTTCACCACTGCCACCCTCTGGTTCATCACTGCCACCCTCTGGTTCATTACTGCCACCCTCTGGTTCACCACTGCCACCCACTGGATCAACACTGCCACCCTCTGGTTCATCACTACCACCCTCTGGTTTGCCACTGTCCCCCTCTGGTACATCAAAGCACCCTCTGGTTCACCAGTGTCACCCTCTGGTTCATCACTGCCACCCTCTGGTTCATCACTATCACCCTCTAGTTCACCACTGCCACCCTCTGGTTCATCACAGAACCCTCTGGTTCACCGCTGTCACTCTCTGGTTCACCACTGTCACCCTCTGGTTCACCACTACCACCCTCTGGTTCACCACTGCACCCTCCGGTTCACCAGTGCCACCCTCTGGTTCTTCACTGCCACCCTCTGGTTCATCACTATCACCCTCTTGTTCACCACTGCCACCCTCTGGTTCATCACAGCACCCTCTGGTTCACCACTGTCACTCTCTGGTTCACCACTGCCCCCCTCTGGTTCATCACAGCACCCTCTGGTTCACCAGTGCCACCCTCTGGTTCACCACAGCCACCCTCTGATTCAAGACTGCTATACTCTGGTCCTTCACCCTCTGGTTCACCACTGCCACCCACTGGATCATCACTGCCACCCTCTGGTTCATCACTGCCACCCTCTGGTTTGCCACTACCACCCTCTGGATCATCACTGTCCCCCTCAGGTTCATCACAGCACCCTCTGGTTCACCAGTGCCACCCTCTGGTTCATCACTGCCACCCTCTGGTTCATCACTATCACCCTCTTCTTCACCACTGCCACCCTCTGGTTCATCACAGCACCCTCTGGTTCATCACAGCACCCTCTGGTTCATCACTGCCACCCTCTGGTTTGCCATTGCCACCCTCTGGATAATCACTGACCCCCTGTGGTTCATCACAGCACCGTCTGGTTCACCAGTGCCACCCTCTGGTTCATAGCTGCCACCCTCTGGTTCATCACCGCCAGCCTCTGGTTCACCACTGCCACCCTCTGGTTCATCACAGCACTCTCTGGTTCACCACTGTCACTCTCTGATTCACCACTGTTACTCTCTGGTTCACCACTACCACCCTCTGGTTCACCACTGCTACCCTCTGGTTCATCAGAGCACCCTCTGGTTCACCACTGCCACCCTCTGGTTCAAGACTGCCACCCTCTGGTTCATCACTGCTATCCTCTGGTTCACCACTGCCACCCTCTGGATCAACACTGCCACCCTCTGGTTCATCACTGACACCCTCTGGTTCATCACCGCCAGCCTCTGGTTCACCACTGCCACCCTCTGGTTCATCACAGCACCCTCTGGTTCACCACTGTCACTCTCTGGTTCACCACTGTTACTCTCTGGTTCACCACTACCACCCTCTGGTTCACCACTGCTACCCTCTGGTTCATCAGAGCACCCTCTGGTTCACCACGGCACCCTCTGGTTCAAGACTGCCACCCTATAGTTCATCACTGCTATCCTCTGGTTCACCACTGCCACCCTCTGGATCAACACTGCCACCCTCTGGTTCATCACTGCCACCCTCTGGTTTGCCACTGCCACCCTTTGGATCATCACTGACCCCCTCTGGTTCATTACAGCACCCTCTGGTTCACCAGTGCCACCCTCTGGTTCATTACTGCCACCCTCAGGTTCATCACTATCACCCTCTGGTTCACCACTGTCACTCTCTGGTTCACCACTGTCACCCTCTTGTTCACCACTACCACCCTCTGGTTCACCACTGCTACCCTCTGGTTCATCACAGCACCCTCTGGTTCACCACTGCCACCCTCTGGTTCAAGACTGCCCCCTCTGGTTCATCACTGCTATCCTCTGGTTCTTCACCTTCTGGTTCACCACTGCCACCCTCTGGTTCATCACTGCCACCCTCTGGTTCATTACTGCCACCCTCAGGTTCGCCATTGCCACCCTCTGGATCATCACAGCCACCCTCTGGTTCATCACTGCCACCCTCTGGTTTGCCACTGCCACCCTCTGGATCATCCTTGTCCCCCTCTGGTTCATCACAGCACCCTCTGGTTCACCAATGCCACCCTCTGGTTCATCACTGCCACCCTCTGGTTCATCACCGCCACCCTCTGGTTCATCATCGCCACCCTCTGGTTCACCACTGCCACCCTCTGGTTCATCACAGCACCCTCTGGTTCACCACTGCCACTCTCTGGTTCAAGACTGCCACCTTCTGGTTCATCACTGCTATCCTCTGGTTCATCACCCTCTGGTTCACCACTGCCACCCTCTGGTTCATAACAGCCACCCTCTGGTTCATTACTGCCACCCTCTGGTTCCCCACAGCCACCCTCTGGATCATCACTGCCACCCTCTGGTTCATCACTGCCACCCTCTGGTTTGCCACTGCCACCCTCTGGATCCTCACTGCCCCCCTCTGGTTCATCACAGCACCCTCTGGTTCACCAGTGCCACCCTCTGGTTCATCACTGCCACCCTCTAGTTCATCACCGTCACCCTCTGGATCACCACTGCCACCCTCTGGTACATCACAGCACCCTCTGGTTCACCACTGCCACCCTCTGTTTCAAGACTGCCACCCTCTGGTTCATCACTGCTATCCTCTGATTCTTCACCCTCTGGTTTACCACTGCCACCCTCTGGTTCATCATTGCCACCCTCTGGTTCATTACTGCCACCCTCTGGTTCATTACTGCCACCCTCGGGTTCGCCACTGCCACCCTCTGGTTCACCACTGCCACCCTCTGGTTCATCACTGCCACTCTCTGGTTTACTACTGCCACCCTCTGGTTCGCCACTGCCACCCTCTGGATCATTACTGCCACCCTCTGGTTCATCACTGCCACCCTCTGGTTCATCACTGCCACCCTCTGGTTCATCACTGCCACCCTCTGGTTCACCACTGCCACCCTCTGGTTCAAGACTGCCACCCTCTGGTTCATCACTGCTATCCTCCGGTTCAGCATCCTCTGGTTCACCACTGCCACCCTCTGGTTCATCACTGCCACTCTCTGGTTTACTACTGCCACCCTCTGGTTCGCCACTGCCACCCTCTGGATCATTACTGCCACCCTCTGGTTCATCACCGCCACCCTCTGGTTCATCACTGCCACCCTCTGGTTCATCACTGCCACCCTCTGGTTCACCACTGCCACCCTCTGGTTCAAGACTGCCACCCTCTGGTTCATCACTGCTATCCTCTGGTTCAGCACCCTCTGGTTCACCACTGCCACCCTCTGGTTCATCACTGCTATCCTCTGGTTCATCACCCTCTGGTTCACCACCACCACCCTCTGGTTCATCACTGCCACCCTCTGGTTCATTACTTCCACCCTCTGGTTCGCCACTGCCACCCTCTGGATCATCACTGCCACCCTCTAGTTCATCACTGCCACCCTCTGGTTTGCCACTGCCACCCTCTGGATCATCACTGTCCCCCTGTAGTTCATCACAGCACCCTCTGGTTCACCAGTGCCACCCTCTGATTCATCACTGTCACCCTCTGGTTCCTCACCGCCACCCTCTGGTTCACCACTGCCACCCTCTGGTTCATCACTGCCACCCTCTGGATCATCACTGTTCCCCTCTGGTTCATCACAGCACCCTCTGGTTCACCAGTGCCACCCTCTGGTTCATCACTGCCACCCTCTGGTTCATCACTACCACCCTCTGGTTCATCTCTGCCACCCTCTGGTTCAGCACTGCCACCCTCTGGTTCATCACTGCCACCCTCTGGTTCACCACTGCCACCCTCTGGTTGATCACCGCCATCCTCTGGTTCATCACAGCACCCTCTGGTTCACCACTGCCACCCTCTGGTTCATCCCTGCCACCCTCTGGTTCATCCCTGCCACCCTCTGGTACATCACTGCCACCCTCTGGTTCAGCACTGCCACCCTCTAGTTCATCACAGCACCCTCTGGTTTACCACTGTAGATTATGGGTGGAAAGCACACCTGACCAGCCTCAACTGAGAATATTTAATTTGGGGCTGGTTAATGTGTCACTGAATTTGAGCTTCAAGTCTGGCACCTGCTTCCTTAGCTATAAGTGCTTCCTGTTGCAGTTTAATGTTTTTTTACAGGAGCATTGTGTCATACTTGTAACTATTCTCTGACCCTGCTTTGAGGGTAAGAGCAGGGTCAGAGAATAGTTGCAAGTAGGCAACTGAACTCTGGAGGGTCCCCTCAGGAAGCACTACAGAGAATGGTTACAAATTAGCTTGATCTTTTGCACCTGCTAAGTGCATTCAGTTTTGCAAAATTCGTTTTTCTGCAATTTCGCGAGATTCACGGGCGCGAATTCGCACGAAATCGAACTTGCAATCCGCAAATTCGTGCAAATGTGGGGATTGTTTGTTTTTGGGCGTGTTCACAGGCTTTTTTGCGTCATACATGGGCACCTCCATCTTGTGCGCGTTGCGTATTTCCGTTTCCGGGCGCTATTGGCAATCTCGTGTTGTGTGCGGCGCGGTATTACAAGTTCGCCTGTGTTTTTCCGTACTCGCGGGAAAAATATCGCGCAAACTTACCCACGCGGGCCTCGATGGGCGCGGCCATCTTGTTTTTCATTCATTGCTGTGGTTCTGGGCATGCTTTTCCTATCCTGCTTCAATCTTTGCCATCCTTTGTTTGTTTGAAGTTTTTTTTAATCTTTTTTACTTATTATCTATCCCTCTATTGTTCTAGATCTATATTTTGTGTTTTCTTCTACTTTTGGTTACTTTAAAACTACTTTTTTTGCCTCTTCTTTTATTTACTTTTTTCCTATTCTCTTTCCTATTTATTATTTCCATTCCTGTCCAGGACCATGGCAAAGGGAGCCGGAAAGAAGAAGGGGAAGGGTCCCGCACCCCGTACCTGGCTCCCATGCGGGCGATTGCGGGGAGAGCTAGTCACAGCCCGGGAGATCTTCAGCGCAGAGGAGGTGGCCGCACTGGTTTACTATATGCAGCACCGCCTCCCCAAGACCATTGCGGCAGGCGGCAGGATCGCTAGTGGGTACGGGCTCCGGGAGCGTCGGACGCTGTTGGATAAGGTGTGCCGGGCCATGTATAAACACTCTCTGGTCCGGCGCACCTACAACCAGGCCACGCACCGGTGGTCCGACCTCCTGGACCGCGAACACGACCTGCTCGAACTGCTAGGCGTCGAGATCCCCGGGCTTGGTGAGTAGTAGTAGCTATTTAATCACTACTCTGTTTTCTCCTGCTCTATGTGTTATCATATTGCACATTTTTGTCTTTTCCGAAGAGCAATAATGCTGCAGATTAGATAGTAGGTAAATTATGTTTCAAAATGTTCTGTGATTGCATTTCAGGTGCACTGCTCTCCTGCTCAGTGGCGGTGCTACTATGCTTATTTGATTTAGTTTTTTATTGCTCATTTCATTGGCCTGAGTAATTATGTATGAGTGTACTTTACAGAACTGCATAATGCTAGACACTAAGGGGCAGATTTACAACTACTGGGGCATCCCTGAAAATTAGCATGGATGCGCCAGTATTTGTACGCTACGACTGCACCACCCATGGTGCGCCGCATTTACAATGCGGCGCATCATGGGGCAAAAACGACACAGAAGCGTCATGCATCTGTGCCCTAAAGGTAGGAGATTGCTGGAGTTGTGTCGTAACCACGACGCAGCTCCAGCAATGCTCTGGGGTGCCCTATCTCCCCAAGGCTGCGTCAAGCGGTACGTCTGCTTCAAGCAGGCGCAGGGTTTTGAGTGACGCAGCATTGGCCTAAAAGTGACTGAGTGAAATCTTGTAGATTTCACTCAGCCACTTTTAGGATGCGTTTCTGCGCAGGAACTCACTCCCTTGTGCAGGAATGCCCCCTGATGGCGCAGGGCTTTACAACGTGATGCATATCCCAGATGCGTCACAATGTTAATATACCCCGCACCATGGCGCCTCTTTAGCGCTGCCGCTGCGTCACAAAAGTCACGCAACGACGGAGCAAAAGATCCGTAAGGGACTTGTAAATCTGCCCCTAGAGACTCAAGTCCAGGCCTTCCTTTGTACACCTGCCACTAAGAAGAGATAGTGGTGGTGGACTGATAGTTTGAGTATTTTAATGACTGGCTATGTAGTAGTAAACTTACTTTTTAGTGTTCTCACTGGTCTGCAATCACAATGGACTTTGTCTGTCACTTCGCGTGCTGCATAGTGCGGCCTGCCAGTCCTAGTCGAACCTTTTTGTAGTTGGTTTATGAGTTACATAACTTTCCAAGTCGACGGTCCGCAAATCCAGCAATTCTAATATCCTAGTAGACCACATCAGATAGGTCAATAAATGTAGTGCAATTGTTGTCTATTTGCTATTTCCCCAAAATAATTTGTTATTGTTCTTTTGAAATGTTTGATTTGGTTGACAACAATCATCCATGTTTGGGTCTTTCTTTCATGTTGTACATCAGCTCCCCCCAGGGGCAAGAGGACAGCGGAGGAGGTAGCGGCGCCGGCGGACGAGGACCAGGAAGGCCAGGATCGGTCCGGCAAGGGTTCCTCTGCTGGCCCCAGTAAGTTTTCATGTTAATATTAATAATTATACTTCCCTATCTTTTAGAGTACCTATTTGTTACTAACGTTCCTCATTCGATTTTTCCTACATCGTCTTTGATCTTCTTGTAGACTGTTTCTAAATTCTTATCCTGCCTCTACTATGACTCCCTGTGGTGCTACTAGATTATTATTATTAGTCTGTCTGTGTAGCTAACTAAGCTTGCACAGTTGGCAAAAGGTATTAAACGAAACTCCCATTCTATTAAGCAACAGCTCTATGCACTGAGTGCAGTCCTCTGGGTTGTCCATAATGTCTTTTGAAGACTTCTAAATGTTTATGCTTTGACAATTCCCAACAATAAACTGTCAATGGCCACCAAGAAAGAATGAGATCATAGTTTACTTTTTGATTGGATAGGAGGACAATCCATACTACTATTCTTGCAGGGACAATTCTGCACAAACAGAACTATGGACACTAAAGAGTGCATTGTTTATCAATTATAATAGGCGCAGATAGACTTTTCACATTCCTCAGTCATAACAGAATTTGAACCCCCAATCTCCTTACTGACTATCTAGTGTGACAGAGTCATTTAGCTCCCTAATTCATCGATGATTGATCCCCAATGATGATTATCCAACCCAGGACATAAGACTACGGAGTCAGAGTCCAGAACTGTCAGAGCAACGGACTCATGCTTCCAAATTGCAAACCCTTTCGCTCACTCACTCATGACTAAAAACCACATAGTCTATGTAAGTTTTAAAGCTTTATTAAAAGTAAAAACATTTATTAAAATCAAGTTCATCATACAACGTAAACGGTGGATTGAAAATGGAAAAGTGCTTAGTGATCTCACACATTAATTGTGGGCGAGCCCTCACCTTGTTGGAACTTCAAATCTTCTTTGTGGTGCTGAATCGTTGCTGACTCCGTCCTAGTGATGATGATCTGATGTTGCTCTTGTTCTTAGAAGGGAAGCTTCTGTCTGTTATGAGAAAAACGGTGCATGTTAAAAAGCAAGCATTCATCAGTTGTGCCAAAAGGTGTAGCAAGACAACACCCTTCCCTGAAAAAAAGTGCAATTTTTAGTTTTGACTAGACAGTCACAAATTATTACATTTGTTTGTGTAGTCGTAGTGACATTTTTTCATTTCTAGACAAAATACTAGGGAGTGGTGTATATGGCATCTAAGAATCTGAAATGTATTTTCTAAGTGGAACATCGGCACAACCATCCGCCGGTGCCGGGGCCAGCACGGAGGTGGGCACTCCTGGGGCGGAGGTGGTGCAACAGCCAGCGGAAGCTGCTGTGGGGGATGCCACGGTAGTGGCGGACAGTGGTAAGCTATTATATTACTTATTGAGATAGCAGACTGCAGAGTGTGCTCTCTGCACGGGTGTATATGTGTACAGTACAAGTATACTATACTGTTAAGAAGACTTACAAATTTAGAACTCAGTTTTTATTAACCAGGTAGTAGCCTCCTCTAAATTGACTTCAACTCAGCTGTGGAAGTTTTTTCGAGAATCCAAGTCAGATCAGAGATGAACTTAATGGATGGAATGAACGAAAAGGGAAAGAAGGGTGTAAGTAAGTGTGGAAGGACGAGCAAGTTAAAAGTAATGATGACTGGCAAAGAATGATACGTGTTTTTGAATGCTGCCCGAGGTGGCTGGGAATATGATGCATGTTCGGTTGAAGGATGAAGCAAGGATGGGTGGAAGGAGAAAGGAAAGAGGACTGCCTGGGTGGGTGAAACAGAAACTGTATGTGTGCGCAATATATTCTTTGGTTGAAATTCAAATGCAAGTCAAGCACGGATGCATGGCTTGCGGTTTCCAAAATAAAATGAAAATGTTGTTTTCCCGTGAGAAAAAGTAAGGTTTGTCCACTTGAGACATTAAGAAGAATGGTTGACATTTACTTTGAATGGATGGATGCCTGGATCATGGTACTATCTGACTCATAGATAGCATATGTGTATGTAGAGAGAGTGGACGGTCACTGGATGAGCTAAGTGTTACTTTGAAGAGCATGTAACACCGCACCTGCACGTCCGTTCGAGTGTAGGAAAGGCAAGGAAAAGAAGTTGTAATTTTTCCGAATACTACCATGAATAGTAGCAGTCATTTGTATTGCAAGCACAGCATATATCCGGCGATTACGGGGGGCACTCACTACCTCTGTTAATAATTTTAGTACAACTCTGTCATGCATGTGGGACCTATCAGTGTTCACTCAATAAAAAACAAAGCACCTAAAGTCATCCCATATGTAATCAAATACATATCATGTGAAGGGATAGATAATCATATTATTTATCTTCTTCATTTTCCTTTTCTAGTAGTCATTGGCACTGTAGGGGGAAAGTTAAATTAATTATGCAGTATCCCTTGTAACAGAGTATTCTCAGTGCCACCTGTAATAGAAAAGTAAGAGCTTCACCACCTGCATATACTGGACTGGTACAGTAACGCAAGCCTGTGTCATCATGGCGTGCGTCTGTTTTTCTCGGGTGCAAGTTGACTGCGCTGGCATTATGTCGGCTTTCAGAAGTTTACGTACCAATTTCGCTAAACAAGAGGGAAGAAGAAGAATAAGATTGGTGAACTGTCATAGTCGACTCTAATGTAGTGAGTCCATAGTGCTCATAGAATTGATTCCTGAAACTCCCACTAATGTTAGAGCAAGGCTGAAGTAGTGGGAGGTTAGATAGATACAGGCCACAAATGTTATGTACTGTGCTTGCAAGTTGCTAGTTCTACTGTGACACAACTTTCTGCTGAAATAATTTGTGTTAATCTTAAAGAGCATTTGTTACAGACTATGTTTTTCTTTCTTCATATAGATGCTCCTTCCAAACTGTCACGGAAGGAGCTGGCTAGACGGGCCCTGCAACAGAAACTGGAGGCAACTGTCGCAGAATATCGGCAGCTGGTGGCCCAGGAGGAGGAGGACACGCAGTTGCAGACCACCACAACATCCACAGGGACATCTGCATCCTCCTCCGCGCTCCCTGGGTCAGCCAGTCAGTGCAGGCCTCCAGCAGTACGGAGCGGTGGTACCGCAGCCACCCGCCACCGCCAAGCAGCCAAAAAATCAGCTGCCCCCCACAGCAGGTGCAAGGCACGCGTGCACCGCCTAACCCTCAGGGTGTCCTACATTGAGCAGGAGCAGAAGAAACTGAGAATCCTGCTCAAGAACCTCCGCAAGGAGCATGACCACCAGGCCCGAAAAGTACACCGCCGGCGGCATTAGAGGAGGAGAAACTGTCCCTTGCCCCTTTTTTAAAGACTTTTGGGGGGTGGGAATTGGGAGTTGGGTTTTTTGGACTTTGGGGACTTTTTATTTCACGGACATTCTTTGGGGTTAGGTAGGGGGTGGGTCGGGTCTTGCAGGATAGTTTATTTTTGTTAGGGATATAAATATTATTACTTTCAACTTAAACATAGCATACGTGTTTTTACTGCAGTTGAGGCTGGAGGGGGGAGGTTAACTGTAAGTTTGTTTTCCTGAAACTTAAGTGGCTTCTTGATTCAAATTGTGTAAGTAATTGCCCAAATGTTTACAAAAGTAAGTGCCTCTCACAGAGTTAGTGAATTCAATTGTCCTAGGACTTTACTAGTACTACCGCCAGTCTCTCGTCCATCATACTACTCCATTATTCTTGCTCCCCCAAACGCTTATCTTACCTGTAATTCGAGTTTGAAAATAGGTCTAGGCACAGGGCTGGCTGCATGGTAAATGGCGATTAAGGTTGGCATTCCTGGGCGGTTGAAATGGCATCATTGCGGTGGTACTAGTGGTGGTACACAGTGGCAGTTGCAGCATATGAAAAAAAAGAAATTGAAACCTTGATTGGCCTGATCGGAGCATTAGAACGGTACGATAGATACTATAGCACGTGACAGTACACTAGAACAGTGCCAAAATGTAGCTTTGCAAATGCTAAAGTATTGAAAGTATAACTACTACTTGCGTGGAATTTGACATTGGCTACTACTACAAGAAATAGTACTGAAGGTGAAGGACACAGCAGCGTAATCATTTGCCACGTGTAGGAGGAGGATGTTCTTCATGATCAATCCAGTTGATGGCACCCATGAAAATCTGCTTTGATTTGCCAATAGTCATGGGTCTGTGTCAAGCTGAGTAGGAATATATCCTTCGATTCCTTCACCAGACTTGAAATGTAATTCATTTTCGGTTGCTATGACCTTATCCTCCCCAGCAAGTGTGTGGAATTATTGCTGTCATTTACTCACACATCAATGGAAACCACACAGCCCGGGGGAAGAGGGTTAGGGTTTGGAAATTGGATGGGAATGGGGTTTTTTGGGAAAGTTTTGTTGAGAGAGGTAAAAAAACACAGCATGGACAAACAACAAATGAAGATAAACAAATCTTTGGATACAAAGTTATCCATAAATATTTTAAGGGACATAAAGGAAGTGCATGCACTTCTGCAGGCATGTAGTTGATTGCTAAATGGATGGTTAGGTTACTTAAACTAAATAGTACTTTCTAATGAATGAAAGAATGCAACAGTACAGGACTGCAGTAAATATGCTTTTTCACTTGTCTATCTCTGCACTCAGAGAAACACTTTGTTCATTAAATTAGTTTGAAAAATAGCAAAGTCAAACTATACAATGGCTGGAGGTATGAATTTAGAAGCAGAGAGCAAAGAAATGCAGAGTCACACTCATAGACATTCACAGCAATAACATTACTTTAAAGATAGGTAGAAATGAATGGATACTGTTACTGTATGTTGTTGTACTTGTCCTGTTGAATTTGGGAAGTTGCATGCATCAAGCCATTCCTCTTATTTGCGGTACTCCTCCGTTCCATCTGACGCTCCGTCGATCAATGTTGGTGACCAGAAGACACCCTGTCCACTGCCTGCCTGGCGGATGCTGAATTGCGGGTCGCTAATGTGAAGCCTGACTTCATCCTTTTTTCCATTGCACAGGGTGAAAGCCGCCCTGTAAATGTTGATGGAAAAACAGGAAGTGATATTAAAACACCACTGAGAAAAAAATATAAGGTACGTACGCTGTGTAGTGCAAAAAGTCACACTTTCAGTTTCAGAATCGACAGTACAATAGTGTTGAAAGGGCGTACTCTGCGTCTCCTTTTGAAGGATAAATAAGTATGAGCAAAATTCTCGCATTTTTCCCCTCAAGGTGTAGTGTAAACTACGATTTTAGAACAAAATTAGACCTTCCCAGCAGTGCTCCCAGACCCTTAAACACAGACGCTAAAATATAGAATACCCCCATTCAGACCCCAAAAAACGTGCGATACTGCTACCTGTCTGAGGCCTAGTGGAAAATGGTGACAAAACGTACTTTGAAAGTAAAGTAGGCCCAAATCCCCCCTTTCCCACCATGGATTTTCTTCAAACCACTTGCAACCAAAATTAGACATTTCTCGACAAGTGCTCCAAGAGTAGACCCCAGAACCCAGTTGCCAAAATCTCGAACACCCCCAAACACATGCAATACTGCTAACCCTAACGAGCCCTAAGTTAAAAATAGAGTCAAACGCTTTCTTCAACTAGGCCCTAACTCCCCTTTGCCACCATGGATTTTCTCCAAACCACTTGCAATCAAAAGTATCCATACCCAGCGTTGCTCCAAGACCCCAAATACCCCCAACAAACACCAAGAACCCCCCCAAGCAGGCCCCCGAAAAAACGAAAGTGAGCGAAAACTCTGAAAAGTTAAAAACTTTTTCACCATGGATTTAATCCAAAACACTTTTATCTGGTATTAGAGCTTCCTAGCAATTCCCCCAGACCCATCAACCCAGGCAAAAACAAGGTTAACCCTCCAAACAGCCAAAAAGCAAACATGGAAAAATGGGGACTTTGACAAATTTCTGCATAGTTCCCAGATCACTCCGTGCGCGCTCTGCAGCTAGGCCCTAACTCCCCTTTGCCACCATAGATTTTCTTCAAACCTCTTGCAATCAAAAGTATCCATACCCAGTGTTTCTCCAAGACCCCAAAACCACCGCACAAACACCAGGAACCCCCCAAAGCAGGCCCCCGAAAACACAAAAGTGAGCGAAAACTCTGAAAAGTTAAAAACTTTTCCACCATGGATTTTATCCAAAACACTTTTATCCGGTATTAGACCTTCCTAGCAATGCCCCCAGACCCGTCAACCCAGGCGAAAACAAGTTTAACCCCCCCAAACAGCCAAAAAGCAAAAATGGAAAAATGGGGACTTTGACAAATTTCTGCATAGTTCCCAGATCACTCCGTGCGCGCTCTGCAGCTAGGCCCTAACTCCCCTTTACCACCATGGATTTTCTTCAAACCTCTTGCAATCAAAAGTATCCATACCCAGCGTTGCTCCAAGACTCCAAAACCCCCCCACAAACACCAGGAACCCCCCCAAACAGCCCCCTGAATACGCTAAAGTGAACGAAATGCCTGAAAATTGAAAAACTTTTTCACCTCCGATTTTCTCCAAACCACTTTTATCCGGTATTAGACCTTCACAGCAATGCCCCCAGACCCGTGAACCCAGGGGGAAACAAGTTTAACACCCCCAAACAGCCAAAAAGCAAAACCGCAAAAAGTGAGACTTAGCAAATTTCGGGCCTACCTGGAATTCAGTCTAAATGCGCTGTGCAGGCCCTAACTCCCCTTTTTCACCATGGATTTCCTGAAAAACAAATGCAATCAACATTAGACTGTGCCAGCAATGCTCACAGACCCCAAAACCCACCCACAAAAACCTAGAAGCCCCCCAAACAGCACCCCAAAGACAGGCAAGTGAGCAAAAACGCAAACACTTTTCACCATGGATTTGGTCCAAAACACTTGATTCCGATATTAGACCTTCCGAGCTATGCCCCCAGACCCCTGCAGCCACCCGCAAAAAATCAGAACACCCCTAAACCGGCAAAAAGCAAAAAGGCAAAAACTCATACTTAGAAATTTTTCAGCCAACCAGTCAAAATCGGTCCAAACGCGCTCTGCTCAAGAATTTGCGATTTTTCGGTACTTTCGCGAGATTTGTGAAAAACCGAAAAACAGCAAATTTTGCAAACATAATGGATGTTTGGCCCAAGCTTGAGGCAGTGCCATGCAGAGGGTCAAGGCAGGCACCACTGAGTGAAGCAACCTGATGTAGCATACCTAGGCTCTTTGTCAGACAGACAAAGCATATCTAATTGTATGCAGCAAGCCACATAGCCCCAATTTTACATGAACTGCTGTCTGAGTGGACTCTGCCTGGCATAACAACAACAGTACACTGCCTCGCCCTCGACCAATACATACCACGAATAGACAGACATGTAGTCCTGCTGTAGTAGTTGTTGTAGACTGGTTTACCTATTTGCCACTCACGAATTGGCAATAGTTCTTCCATAAACCGACACTGATGATCCATCCATCCCAGTGAGTGACTGTAAAGAAAAAAGATATATTATTTAATCAATCATCAAGGCATATTAGCAAGTGAGTCCGCTCCAAGGATTTTTTGCATATTTTGTGAAATGCAATATAGTGGCCCCTGAATTTGAAGTGCAATTTTAATTAAACAAGGTAAAAAAACAGAGTTGTTGACATGAGTTACAATTACTGTGTGAAAGATTAAATAATAACTAAGACAAGACATATGAATCATCCTTTCATGCACAAAAAACAAACAGCAATTGGTTTCATCAGAGCCAGACAGCCATTGCTGTCTACTGCATGCCATCTTCTCAATTATTCATTACCTATTCTACTTTTTGTCCGCATCTTCTTCGGAAAGTGAGGGCCCACAGGGCAGCCTCTCCTGTCAATATCAGAAGTAACTCTGTCAGCAATCAGCAAGCATGTAGTCAGTCAGTAATTTCAGTCCCACTTGAGGGGACTCATCGTAATCCATGATGTTTTGTTGTGATCGTATCTAGGACCCTAATTAAATATTCCCGATTTATGCCCTTATGTGGTTATAACAAATCATACCCTTATAAAGGCATAAGAATCATATCCATATTTAGTAATAGCCAATGCAATCCAAATACGGCAAGGCTACTTCCTTAGACTCTTAGAAAGTACAACAAGTTCTTTCAACAAGCCAAACCTCCAGCAACCTGGGAATTCCCCATGCTGTTGTTTTGATTTGTCCTAGAACTCGTGCAAGTCCGAAAGAATGACCAGTTCTTAGTGACATCTTTTATTGATTTTCCAACCTTACGTCAAACTCAGCACCTTCCAGGTATAAATATACCAATGTTTGCCTTAAGCAACACACGGTGGTTCGGAGCAGAGCGGCTGTCTACTTATCCGAAACCCAGCTGATGCGAGTGCCGAAGGAAGCCGTCCCTCCCATTTGACGCACTGAAAGAGACACTGTCTTTTTCTCCTGCCGAGAAAATCCACTCCAGTGTTTCAAGTCACGATGAAAGGGAGGGAGCTGCTTTGGCAGCTCAACTCGTAGCGGACGACACATTTGTCCGAGATAACGACCATGATGCAATAATCATCCCGGTCAATATAAGAAAAACCATAACTATAAAACTTATAGAAAATGGAGTAACATCAAGAGGTGGTACAGTCATATTTGTGGTAGAGGCACATGAATATCGGCAGACAGAGGTATTCTATTCCTGGATACATTTTCCAGCAGCACATGCTGTAACACATGAGTTCCACTACTACAAAATAGCGGAATCTCCATCAGAATACTCTCCTTTCGAGGAAGTTGAAATTCCACTAACATACCAAGAGCACCTGTTCTTGTTTAATGGCGCCCTAAAACATCAAAATCACATTACCAGGTACGGTCCACTAGGTAGACCAGGAGCCACATGGCCGGTTCTAGTCAGCTACACACCACATCCGGACATTGAAGCAATGTCAGACGGAGAACTTTTAGTTCAGCTAAAACAACTAATTAAAATTCATAGACAATTGGTCCAATATGTCATGCGGACTTCAACAGTCCAACCTGCAATTAAAATTCCACAATACACCCCTCAACAGGTGAACACAAACAAGATTACACCACAGAATATACAATCATGTCTTGGTAAAACACCCGCAAAACGGGAACAAATTCCATTCAGGTTAGCTCAAAAAATCACTCAGATAGAGGCAGTATTTACTGATACTACCCCTCACGAAAAACACAGTATTCTGACTATCTGTTTCCCAATGGGGATTGCACCACATGTGGAGGACTGTGACACTTGGGGCACAGTCTTTGCTTCTATCTACACAAAAACACAGGGTGTTCCGTCTATGGCGGTGATACCAGACGTACTAAGACAGATTCAAAATGAATACGGTCCAGAACCTGCTTTAACTCTAGGTATGAAATTACTGAAAGACTTTAAGCAGGTTTCGGCTATATTATTAGCCAACATAAAAGGAGAAGCAGCATGTGTGGCAATCTGACAAAAATTGAAGGAGACAGATATAATGAATGAAATGAAAATTACACTTGTATAGCGCATAACTACCCGGAGGCCTCACAGCGCTTGTGACTGATTGCTTGTGGCGAGCTCGGGGTAGTTCAGCAGGCTTTAGCGAACAAGTGAGTTTTTAAATCCTTTCTGAAGAACATAAGGTTGTTATTCTCTCGAAGAGGGAGCGGAAGAGAGTTCCAAAGTTTGGCCACAGTATGGGAGAAGGAGCGACCGCCCCAGCAAGCTTTGTTGACTTTGGTGGTAGTTGCTAGCTGTAAGGAGCTAGAGCGGAGGGATCTGGACGGGGCATAGGGCGTAACTATAGGATGTAGAATTGCGGGGCCTGTCCGGTGAAAAGATTTGTGCAAGATAGACATGGCCTTGAACTGCACTCTGGCCACAACTGGGA
The DNA here is from genome assembly GCF_964263255.1 of Lissotriton vulgaris. Lineage (NCBI taxonomy): Eukaryota > Metazoa > Chordata > Amphibia > Caudata > Salamandridae > Lissotriton > Lissotriton vulgaris. The sequence goes on along the minus strand of NW_028246431.1, from coordinate 33,793 downwards.
GCCAGTGAAGGTCCTTTAGAGCTTTCTTCGCTGACTGCCAGCGGGGGATGTTAAACAGTAGACGAGCGGCACAGTTTTGCGTAACTTGGAGCCTATAGGTCACTGATACCGGTGCTCCCATGTATAGGGCATTACCATAATCCAGGCGGGAGAGTATCAGGGCCTGGACCATGATCCTCCTTGCCTGGAATGGGAGCAGAGGGAGCACTTTGCGCAGCATTTTCATCAGCCCGATACATGTAGAGGCAGTCTTGGTGGCCTGGACCGAAAAATCAAGTGATTTGTCAAGCCAGATCCCGAGGCTCTTTATCTGAGGTTTGGGGGTGGGAGGCGAGCCAAGACATGGAGGCCAGATGGATGCTAGGGCAGACGGGGGGGGGGTTGCCCAGCAGAATAATGTCTGTCTTCTCCCCGTTGAGTTTCAAACAGGAAGATTGCATCCACCTGGCAACGGCCTCTAGACAGGGACCTAAGGTGGTAGACGATCCTTCAGAGTGGTCCAAAGAGACCACCAGTTGGGTGTCGTCGGCGTAGGTAACAATACGCACACCAAAGGGATGGACTATCCTATCTAGGGGTCCATATAGGCATTAAAAAGAGTGGGACTCAGGGAGGAGCCCTGGGGAACCCCACACCTGAGTGGATGTTTGGGGGAGACTGCCTCGCCCTCAAACACCACCTGGAAGAATCGTTCGTCCAGGAAGGAGGTCAGCCATTCCAGGGCCGCGCCCGACACGCCCAAGCCACTCAGTCATTGTAATAGTGTGGCATGGTTGACCGTGTCGAACGCGGCACTGAGGTCAAGTAGAATGATGGCGGCTTTTCCTCCCCGGTCCAACACAGCTCTGGCTTCTTCCGTCACCGCTAAGAGGGCGGTTTCAGTTCCGTGCTGAGGACGGAACCTTGTCTGAGAGGCACGTAGCAGACTGTTGGACTCTAAATAGTCCACTAAGATGTTATTGACGTGCCTCTCAAGCAGATTACTCATCCACGGAAGTAAAGAAATAGGGCGATAGTTAGCCAAGTTGTTCTGGTCCAATGTGGGCTTTTTCAATAGGGCTTTCACCATCGCACACTTCCACGGGGATGGGACGGATTTGGAGATGATGGAAGCATTAAGGACATCCAAGATGACCGGTCAAATGACATCCATGACCTTAATGAGAGTCTGAGGAGGAGCTTGATCATTGGGAGATCCAGAGGTGATCTTAGGGATCAGTTTGTCTAATGCAGTGGGGTCAAGGAGTGGAAATTTGTCGAGCATACATGGGACAGAGGAGTCGGAAATTATAGGAGAGGTGAGTTCCGTATCATCCTTGGCATTGCTAAATGAGGAATAAATGGCCTGGATTTTTTGGGGAAAAAAAGTAGCCAGGTCGTTACAGCGGGTTTGTGCGCCGTCAGCTGATGGACGCTCAGGGGAGGGGGAGATTAAGGATTTAACTATTTAGAAAATTTCCTTGGGGGCATTAGCAGCCGAATTGATTTTCGAGTCATGAAAAAGAACTTGTGCAGCTTTTATCTCATTTTTGTAAAGCTTTATTGCGGCTCTGTACTCGACCTTCCTGAGTTGGGAGTGGTCCTGCCTCCAGGCTATCTCGAGTTTACGGCAGGCTTGCTTCATTGTTCTGAGGGCGGGTGTATACCACGGAGCAACTTTGGGTCTAGTTATTGATTTCAGGGGGTACCTTGGGAGAACCTCATCAAGGGTACTGGAGATCCAGTTGTCAAAATTAGTCGTGGCAGTATTAGGATTAGTCGCCCTCTTAGGTGGGTCTTTGGTGAGGGCCAATTCCCAGTGGAGGGGGGATTTATAGACCATATAAAAGGTATTAAAAAGTGATCAGTCCAGGGTAATGGAATAGGTGTCTCGGCCGTTAGATTGTCTAAGTTACTGTAGATGTGGTCCAGGAGGTGTCCCCTGATATGTGTCGCATGAAAGCCCTTTTGGCATAAGTCAATGGCCTGAAGGTTAGAACGAAAATAGCAGACCAACCTTTTGAGCTTGCTAAAATAATTGAAAAATCCTATGAAGAATTAGGCAGAGATAGTTTGGGTGGTAAACCAGTAAAACCCCAACTAATTGAAAATCCTGAAAAAACTTTTATTAAAAATAATCTGAATTCTCAAAAGAAGAAGTGGGAGGGCAATAAACAAACCACTCTCAGAGAAAAACAGTTTCAGACAAGAGGAAGGTCTCCCCAACGAAGAGATAAATCTCCAGAATGGGGGGCCAAGTCTCCCCAAAGGGAGCCCTCTGAAAAAAGATACAACCTTAGAAATAGGGACAATTTGAGAAAACCTGACAGATATCAAGATATTGATACATGTCCCTCTCAATCTTTTCAGACTTCATCAAAGAAATCGGAAAGAAGAGGACGGTCAGAACATAAAAAAGAGCAGGTCAAGTCCAAAGACAAGGAACCTGCTCATCAAAGTAAAAAATTGCAATTTCCCAGGAAGAAGGCAGCCAGTATTAAAATAAAACATGCAGAGAATCCTGAGGACACAACTGAAAAACGGAGAGTGGGCCCAGACAATGCTAGACAGCGCAGCAGAAGTGAGCATAGCTCGCAAGATCCTGATTAATCTTCTGGAGACAGTGGACACAAATGAATACATTCAAGTGGAAACTACAGACACCCGAGTGAGCGTGCCCCATAAACTATATGAAATAACATTACGTATAGAGGGAGATAAAACTAGGAAAATAAAAGGTCTCTTTTGGGAGAATCTATCTAAAGGCTATGATACCCTTCTAGCAGAGAAAGACTGGCCACCAGAGTTTGTCAGGGAGTGCCCACATGGAGAAGAAATGATTATGCCTGCCTTCTCGAATCACATTTCAATACTTAAAAAATACACAATTGCTAGAAAATGGGCATTAGCCCAAGCCCCTGCAATATATAAAAAACATGTAGGATGGGATGAGGATTTTCCTCACCTTAAAATCCAGTTACAAAATCTACCTACGGCACAGAGGCAGTATCCTGTTAAGCAAGAAGCTGAAAAACAAGTAAAAGAAATTTTAGATCAACTTGAATATCAGGGGGTGATTGAAACATGTCACCCACAAATGAACAATCCTTTGTTTCCTGTCTCCAAGCCAGACAATTCATATTGTCTAGTTTTGGACTACAGACATCTAAACGCCTGCTGTAAAACTTTTGGAGTACAAAACTCACACAGTGCAGCACTAATGAATAACATTGTGCGCAAGAAATATAAAATGACATTAGATATTTCAAATGGTTTCTTCTGTCAAAACATAGCACCTGAAAGCAGATATTTGACCGCTTTCTCCAGCATGGGGACCCAAAAACAATTTTGTCATCTCCCACAGGGATTCAAGAATAGCCCAGGATTATTTTCAGCAAGGGTAACAGAGTTACTACAAATCTATGATGATGAGGCATTATCCTATGTCGATGACATCTATCTTACAGACGATGACCTGGAGACTCACTTGAAAAGAGTGAACACCATAATACTTGGGTTCGCATCTGAAGGGTACAAATTTAACTTTAAAAAATCACGAATTGCCCATCTATCTGTCCTATTTTTAGAATATGAATTATCAAGTGAAGGCAAAAGCCTAGCAGAGAACTTCTTAGAGAAGTGTGCAGTACTCCAAGCTCCAAAAACGCTGAAGAACTTACAATCAATACTAGGTTTCCTGAATTTCGGAAGAACATACATTCTAAATTATGCAGAGAGGGTTAAACCTCTCTACGAACTAATAAAACCTGATTTTAAACCAAATAATTGGACTCAAAAACACACAGAAATTTTAAGATCATTACAGACAGACATGTTAACTAAAACAAAACTGCAAACACGCGCAAACGAACGCAACCTTGTAATCCGAGTCATCCCAGGAAGATGCGGTTCCACATACCTGACCTCTAATGAGAGAGAAACGGTACCAAAAGCTTACAAATCACACTTGTACACACAAGCTGAAATGAAATTCAGTTCTACTGAAAAAATTCTAACAGCGGTTCAAACTGCTGTTGCAAAAGAAAGAGCCCTCGCACAAGGTAAACAAATAATTATCGTTACATCAATACCTGCCCTAGAAGCAGTACCAAGAGCAAGCATCCCCAATGCTAAAGCTTTACGTCCGAGATAGATACAATGGGTTAATTCTCTTGCTGCACCGGACGTAGTATACAAATTTGATCCTAATTTAAAAACACAAGAATTTCTACAATATGAATATGAATGTCCTCTGCCGATCGAGATTCTGCCTCTAGAACATTACGGTTGTATAATATATACAGACGGCTCAGCACAACCCGCGGTTGGGGGTAAACAAGCCTACAGTGCTGCGTGCGTGATTGTTAAAGGTCGTTGGCATGAAGGAAAATTTAAACCTTTGGTAACTAAAACTGAATCTCTCAGAAACTGTACAGCTCAGCGAGCTGAAATAAGATCTCTAAAGATGGCGCTTGAAAATGCTGATCGTGAATTCCCGACACTAATAGTGTGCGATTCGCATTACTGCGTCCGATCTTACAATAATTCCATACAGACCTGGATAAAAAACGGTTACAAAGATCGAACAGGTGCCACAATAAAGCATAAAAAACTATGGGAACAAGTAGTTCTTTTGCAGAAAGAACTACAAAAGACTCACGTGATACATACGCAGAGTCTTCAACGTGATGGCGTTCATGTTGCAGAGAATTCATTGGCTGACAAAGCCACAGCAGCAGCTGATCACTCGGCTTCCGTAGCTACAAAAAAGCGTACGAAAAAACAAATAGATGGCGAAACGCTGCTTGCAGTAAAAGCCTCAATGGAAGGCAATTATGCGGCGTTACCTCTAAACTATCCACTCGGCAATACGTACATAATTGATGCGAACTCCGTTCCGTCTGCTCAAATCCCTGGAGTGGGGGATAGAGTAATTCCAAACACGACTGGAGAGTCTTCTTGGTACAAGAAGCACACATGGGATTTGGTCTGAGGCACCAAGAGATCCTGAAATCTCTAATAGAATTACAATCACAATATTGGTGGCCGGGGATGAGCGTAGAAATTTATAACTTTGCAATGAATTGTCAGGACTGCAACAGAGATTGCAGTTGTGAACCGGACCAGACACCAGCTCAGACACCACTATTAGACAGCATCAGGCTATCTATGCGCAGATGTCCGACCGGACAAATGCGGTCCCATAAAAATGAAGACGAGATTGATTTAGATGAGACCCCCAGCGCTCGGCTGACGCCAGAACTGTTATAAAAGATTTGCAAGTCTTTATCGGCACATACGCAATTGGCATGCTACATTCTGACCAGGGTCCTGCGTTTAGTTCTCGGGCTTACAAGGAGACCATGGCCAGCATGGGCATTGCATTGCGGTATTCTAGTCCATTCCATCCCGAGGGAAATGCAGTAGTGGAGAGAAAAAACCGGGACATAAAGCAATCTATAACAGCGAGGGTATTAGGTTCGGGTGACTAGTGGGTCAAACATCTAATAAGTGTCCAACGTAGTCTTAATAACATGCAAAGAAATTCTCTAGGAGGTATCAGTCTGTACGAACTTTTATTTGGTACTAGAATGATCATTCGGGACTTGGATTGTCAGACTTCAGTGGTGCAACAAAAAGCCTTTGATATCAAAGATCATTTGGCTGTTTTACAGGACTTAAATGAAACAAGAAAAAGTATGAGTAACGAAAAACTAAAGCCAACTACCACTGAAGAAAAACCACCTGTCCCAGTAAGACCTGTCTGGATTCCAAAGATTGGGGATCTGGTCAGAGAAAAGATCGCGGTGAAGAAGGAATTTGGGCCTTCTTACAGAAAAGCAGTACCTGTCTTAGCTGTCAGGTGAACAAGATCAGTTGTACCTCCGCCCCTTGCTGGTAAAAAGGAGAACCAAGTTGTATCCATCGACCTGGTGAAACCACAACCATGTGGCCAATAATAAGTAGTAGGCCCAGTGGACTCCCAAGAAATAGCAGAAGACCAAATCTTGCTACAATCCAAGACGTTCAAACTGAGAGATTAATCACATTTGACAAACCTGCAGTGATTAAAAAAGGACTATGCAACAAAGCCATGGAACTTGTGCCTCTTGAAACCCAAATTGCAACAGTTCATCAAGAAACACCAGTCTACAACGATGTAGCCTCGGACTATACAAATGTAACAAAAGAAAATGCAAAGATCAATGGAAATCCGGAAGCAATCCCACCAATTGATAGAACTGCATCAGGCTACTTTATCAACTTTGATGACTTTTCCGATGATCCGAGTGAACATGGAGACAAGCCAGCAACAAAAACATATAAAGAAAAAATCACAGAACTCTTTCATCAACTCAGAGAAACATATCTAACTTCACAAAGGATTAAATTATGGATTGTGTTAGGCGTACTTTTCCTCCTTCTATGGCTCATCTTGGTTTTAAGTTTGGGTAGATTTATTGATGGAAAATATAGTACAATGGACACAGCAAGTTAGAACATCAACTTGGTCCTGAAACTACACAGATCATCACACATCGAAAAAAGAGAACTGTCATCAGTGAACATCACAGCAAAGCCTATACATGGTGGTATAGCATGGGACAAAACTGATTATGAAATCTATGGCCTGGTTGAGCTCTTGAAATATCCACACCAATGTAAGATTTCTTTGAGTGACTTTGTATCACCTAGTACTTTCTCTGATAATTGGGACTTTGAACATATTAATAATATGATGTCAGATTTAGAAATGTCAGCAAAATTTACAGAACATGATTATTTACAGAGTTCGTCAAATTATGAGGAAATGTATTGTTACAATCACTTTGGGCATCATTATCTGCAAAATCTGCAAATCCTAGAAATATTTTCAGTTATAATCAATGGGAACATTGTCCAACCCCGCCAAAAGGCAGTTCAAAAACATTTTATGAGAAATTCCTATACTTCACTGATCCTGAAACATTCTATTTCAAAATGTTAAATAAGACAGGAGTGAAAAACATGTTGACAAATACTAAACTGATTTATTCTGAGAAATTTTATGAAAAAATGTCTACATTTGGTTTTGAATTTTGAAAAAACACCATTGAGACAAAAACCATCTGGGGTACAAAAGAATGGCAGGTACAGGGTTTAGAAGCATTGTTCAGAGCCTGCATGATCCCAGAACAAATAATGTTCCTGAATGACACAATTCAGCAAACAACCTGTCTTGGTTTAGCCAAGATAAAAGATTTAACCCCTTCGCTGCTCATGACGAGCTCAGCTCGTCATGCAGTACACTGGTCGTGTGCTTATGACGAGCTGAGCTCGTCATGAACAATGAGAAAGGAGGATCTGCAGCACAGGAGGGGAATTGCCTTAGCAGCCATGTGGTTAAACAACCCGTTTATACCAAAGCCAATGCCTGATAGAAACACCACTACAGATGAGGGGTTAGACGTGGCCTATATTTTAAAACAAAACAGAACACTTCCTGACTGGAACAAATGGTTGATCTGGCCCACAGACACTAATAACTGTCAAGATAGATTCCTGAACAAAATACAGGGGTTCAAACAGAACAGGCCAGACCCAAGATATTCCCAGAGACAACATCCAGGGATAGTTACAACATACAGTGTAGGAAAACTATGCCTCGACTGGCTACAGAGATCCACACTTCCCGAAATTAAGCAACACTTAACTTTACTTAAAGACAGTGCTGACTTGTGAGATTTTATACTGGGACCTCGCAAACAGCGTCAAAAACGTTTCATATACGCCGGTATATACGCAGCTTACAATGAAGCTTGGAAATTAAATCAAATTGAAACTGCAGAAAAAATATGAGAAATTGATCGTATTAATTTGGAAAAAACACTTTCTGTAGTGGCAATGGGTTAACGACTCTGTCCTCCGCGATCTATTCACTGGACAGCATTGTATAATCTGCTATTGATATAATAGAACAGGATATGATAATTAAGCATGGGCGAATTTTGCAAATCTGGCGTTCGTGAATTTGCGTATTTGCAAACTCGCAATCCGCAAAATCCGCGAATTCTCGCGAATTTGTGGATTTTTTTGTTTTTATAGTGTTCGCAAGGGTTTCTGCCAGTTCGCGAGGGTTTTCTACCAGTTCGCAATTGCGAACTTACTTGTCGGCACGCAACGGTCGCGACTATGTTGTTTCTACGTCTGGTTTATCATTACAGGTTCACAGCACCCTCTGTTTCAACACTGCCACCCTCTGTTTCACCCATGCCACCCTCTGGTACATCAATGCCACTCTCTGGTTCATCACCATCACTGTAGATTATGGGGGGAAAAAGCAAGCACACCTGCCCTGCTTCAACTTACATGAATTAATTTGGGGTTGATTTATTAATGTGTCACTGTTTTAAAATTCCAGTCTGGCACCTGCTTCCTTATCTGTAATTTGCTTTCTGTTGCAGTGCAATTTTTTTTTCCAGGACCTTTGTGACCTACTTGTAGCTATTCTATGATCCTGCTGTGAGGGTCAGAGCAGGGTCATACAATTGTTGCAACTAGCAACTGAACTCTGGAGGGGCCCAGTCAGGAAGCACTGCAGGGAATGGTTACTAATGATGAGTTTGAACTTTTGCACCTGCTTAGTGCTTTCAGTTTTGCCAAACTCGTTTTTCTGCAGAACAGCAACCGTAGTCTGTAATGCCCCAAACAAACATAGGCAACTGAACTCTGGAGGGGCCCCTCAGGAAGTACTACAGGGAATGGTTACTAATGATGAGTGAACTTTTGCACCTGCTGAGTGCTTTCAGTTTAGCAAAACTCGTTTTTCTGCAGAACAGCAACTGTAATGCCCCAAACAAACTTACTTGTGAAAGTTGATTTCTAATCCAAAAGTGATCCAAAGAAAGTCAAAAGGCCTCAAATCCAAAAAAGTGCAGGCAAATGTCAACCTGAGGAGTTATTCTGATAAAACTCATCATTTTCAGAAGGTCTATGCTGCTTGCTAGTGGATTTCTTGTGCAGAATTGCAAATTTTGTAATTTCGCGAGTGCGAGATTGTTGCTGCCCGCCGCACCTACATGTTCGCAATTGCGAACTCTCGCGATGCGTCGCCAAACTCCCGCGGGATCCCGCAGCAAGATCCAAAATGGCGCAGCACTCGCAAAATATCGAGAAAAACAACTCGGCAAACGCTGAATGACGGTAAGTGAACGTCGCACGCCGCAAAATTGTATAACCAAACAAAAAAAATCCGCTGCGTGCGAATTTGCGGATTTTCAGTAAATTTGCGAGCGTTCGCGGATTGCGAATTTACCGAAAATCCGCAAAATCCGCGAGCGGATTTTCTGCCCATGCTTAATGATAATGTTACAACATGGTCAGTCCCAATTGCGTTCTATTGTACAGCTAGGCTGGACGTTACAAAACCTCCGTTCAGGTCACGTGTCATGGCGACTAATCAACATAACGTCATTATTTTCTATCTTTAACCTTACAAATCTGGTTGGCACAAAAAGGAGCAGACTATACGGTGCTGAGCGTTGAAAAATTTGAGAGATTACCATTGACAATGTCAGAAAGACCTGTCATTGAATGGATAATACATGGCACCATTACAATCCTGATAATAACTTTCAGTTTCAATACTGCTAAAAGTATATACCAGCAGGCCTGTATGAAAGGTTGGGTAAAGGATACATCAAATCAACCTGGAATTTACCTTATACACATAGATGTTGGAGTGGGGCCAAGAAAGAGGTATTTCTTAGTGGTAGTAATTGTAAAACATCACTGAGCGGTACACTTCTATGTCAAGGTATAAATTTGCATAGAGCCTGCGAAGGTTCATCAAACAACGTTTCATGTCATCTGAACTGCACCCCAGCTACACAGATAGAGCCCTTTTTCAGACAACTTTCCAACGGTAGCTACGTTATATTAAGTGACCACAGCTGTTGTGGCATGATGCCAGGAAAACCCTATCTCGTGAGCGTTACTTCCAGGGTAATTTGTTGTATGCAAGTATTTTATCCAAACAACAATCCAGACATGGAGGCGGCATTTTGGCCTTCTGTAAATATCTCTTCTATTCGAATTGATACTTTCAGCAGAATGAAGTCTATTCTTTTACAGACAACTGTGCCTTCAACCTCGTCCAAAGAGACGTATGACCTGCAAGCTGCAAGGACAGAGGCAGAGATACATACCCTATTATCGACAAATTGCCCCGTGCATCTTGTAGAAACATTAAGCCAAATTGTAAACATGTCAGATACCAGTGGCATCGCACATGTATTTAAGACAATTTTTTCTGAACTGTTAGCACCTTTTGAAACAATTCTGGGCATCTTCCCGAATTTTTTGCATTCTCTTTTCGGTGGCCTGCCTCTTATTTTGGGACTCGTAGCAGGAATTTTATTTTTGTTCCTTCTGCTCCGATATGGCAAGCCAAGTCACAGACAAAACTCAGGCTACGATGGAAGAAACGATCCTAGCAATACGCTACCAAGACCGTATCACTAAGGTCCTCGGATTGGCCCGGCTAAGAGATCTGAATACTACCTTGTTTCTTTCATTCAGACCGATATGGCAAAATTGCATCTTACCTGTGCTTCGATGTCTGCTATGTGGAGAAGAATGCGTGTTGGACGTCTGTCTTACACTACCATCAACAATACCAATGGATATCGACGCTTTGCTTTGTCCGGTAACGACTCATGCAACGTGTTGTTCCCAGCGGCTACCGATTCTGATGACGGCATTCGTTGAGACTTCACCATTACGATTAGGTGGCGGTGAAGTACGAGATGAAAGCGGCAGCACACAGGTACAACCTTCTGTGAACATTGCTGATCTGAACACCGATGATGGCAATGCATCGCATATATGCACTATTTCTGATTTTTCAGCGTTGGCCCAACTTTCACCTACTGTTGTAGACAAATTTTTTGCCGGTCTAGCTGAAGTAATGTTCTCTCCTAACAACGAGAATAACAATTGAAATAGCGAGCACACAGTGTTCCCTGAACTCCGAATTCGGCCTTCAGTTTTTATAAACAGCCCTGCTTAAAACAATTTTTTTTTCTCCCTTGAAAGCAAAATTATTTTCCCAACCTCCAAAATATTTACCTTTTTTTTGGCACAAGGTACTCTGCTTCAAGTAGAACTATTCTTAGGGAACAGAGCTTCTATTCAATCAATCAATCAATCAAGGCATTTATATAGCGCGCTACTCACCCGGGTCTTGAGCTGCTTTCTGAAGAAGAGATGGTCCTGGATTCGCCGAAGGTGGGCGGGGAGGGAGTTCCAGGTCTTGGCTGCCAGGTAGGAGAAGGATCTTCCTCCGGCGGTGGCTCTGCGGATTCGTGGTATGGTGGCGAGGGCTTGGCTGGTCCATCGGAACTGGCGGGTGGGTGTGTAGGTCATGCGGTCGTTGAGGTACTTGGGGCCCAGGTCGTGGAGAGCCTTGTGTGCGTGGGTGAGGAGTCTGAACATGATTCTCTTGTTGACGTTGAGCCAGTGCAGGTCTCTCAGGTGTCCGGTGATGTGGCTATGTCGGGGGATGTCCAGGATGAGTCATGCGGAGGCGTTCTGGATACGCTGGAGTCTTTTTTGGAGTTTGGCTGTGGTTCCGGCGTAGAGGGTGTTCCCGTAGTCCAGTCGGCTGGTGACGAGTGCCTAGGTAACGGACTTCCTGGTTTCTGTGGGGATCCATCTGAAGATCTTGCGGAGCATGCGCAGGGTGTTGAAGCACGAAGATGAGACGGCGTTGACTTGTCTGGTCATTGACAGGGAGGCGTCCAGGATGAAACCCAGGTTGCGTGCGTGGTCCGTTGGCTTGGGAGCGGTGCCCAGGGCTGGGGGCCACCAGGAGTCGTCCCAGGCGGAGGGTGGTGATCCATGGATGAGGACTTCGGTCTTGTCTGAGTTCAGTTTAAGGCGGCTGCTCCTCATCCAGTCGGCAACGTCTTACATCCCTTCGTGCAGGTTGGCTCTGGCGGAGGTGGGGTCGTTGGTGAGGGAGAGGATCAGCTGGGTGTCGTCGGCGTAGGAGATGATGTTGAGGTTGTGTTGGCGTGCGATGGCTGCGAGGGGGCTCATGTAGACGTTGAAGAGGTTTGGGCTCAGTGAAGATCCTTGTGGTACACCGCAGATGACTTCGGTGGCCTTGGATCTGAATGGGGGAGACAGACTCTCTGGGTTCTTCCGGCGAGTAACGAGCTGATCCACTCCAGAGCTATCTCTCGGATTCCGATGTTGCTGAGGCGCTTCACTAGGGTGCGGTGGCAGACGGTGTCGAACACCGCGGAGAGGTCCAAGAGGATGAGGGCCGCTGTTTCACCGTTGTCGATCAGGGTTCTGATGTCGTCGGTGGCAGCGATTAGGGCGGTCTCGGTGCTGTGGTTGGCCCGAAACCCGGACTGCGAGGGGTCGAGGGATCCGTTTGTCTCAAGGAAGGCGGCAAGCTGTCTGTTGGCGGTCTTCTCGATGACTTTGTCAGAAAAAGGGAGGAGCGAGATGGGACGGTAGTTCTTGAGGTCGGTGGGGTCCGCCGTTGGTTTCTTCAGGACTAGAGACTCTAGAGACAATATGTTGTATCAGCCTCTAGCACATGTACAATTTTGAACAAATATGTGATGAAATGGTCTCAACTTTTTTTTTCTGTATTAAGAGCCATTTCATGAATGTAATTTTCGCAATTCATTCAGCTGATATTTATATTTGCATTATCTGAATGATACCACTGCTTGAAAGCGTACAGTATAATACTAATTTTCGTGTATCTATACCATTTCAAATGCATTCAATGTAACTTGGGGTGGGCTGGAAAACACATGCATACCTATATGTTTATATATTGCTTAGTATTTAGTAATGATGGACATTATACGTGGAGTGGGTGTTGTGATCGTATCTAGGACCCTAATTAAATATTCCCAATTTATGACCTTATGTGGTTATAACAAATCATACCCTTATAAAGGCATAAGAATCATATCCATATTTAGTAATAGCCAATGCAATCCAAATACGGCAAGGCTACTTCCTTAGACTCCTAGAAAGTACAACGAGTTCTTTCAACAAACCAAACCTCCAGCAACCTGGGAATTCCCCATGCTTTTGTTTTGATTTGTCCTAGAACTCCTGCGAGTCCGCAAGAACGGCCAGTTTTTAGTGACATCTTTTATTGACGTCTTATGTCCAACCTTACGTCAAACTCGGCACCTTCCAGGTATACATATACCAACGTATGCCTTAAGCAACACACAGTGGTTTGGAGCAGAGCGGCTGTCTACTTATCCAAAGCCCAGCTGATGCGAGTGCCGAAGGAAGCCGTCCCTCCCATTTGACGCACTGAAAGAGGCGCTGTCTTTTTCTCCTGCCGAGAAAATCCACTCCAGTGTTTCCAGTCACCCTTGCGGGTTACTGGGAGATCGAGTCCTGAGAGCCAGATACAAGACCTCCTTAATTCTAAAACCACGGTACGGAGCTGATTAGATCCTTAGAGAACTCTTGAGTCAGATTCTTGGCAAAACTAACTTAACTTAAAAACTCCTTTACTCTTTCCCACATACTAGGCTTAGGTTAGGTACACTGGGGTAGGCGTATTTAGAAACATCAGTTGAGTACGTTTAGTCAACTTTTATCATTGTATGTAATTGTATATATTTTATACCTTTTAAGTATCATATGGCTCAGAAACCATATCAATGCTTTTACAGTATTATTTCATAATATTCCTTTTACTGTACGCACTTTACTTTATAACAAGTATTGCAATTGTGGCAATTCATTTCTCTTGCATGAGAAAGAAGACTGCTCAATAAATAACACCTTTTATTGAAAATGCCTGTCTCTCTATTTCTCTGCACTCTGGTGAAACTAAGTATGCACAATTGACTGAGTGAAATAGCTATCTATTGTTTTCACACGACTCTGGAGATATACTCCTTATTCTGAGGGAGCAAAGTTGTCATGTTTATGCGGTTGTCAGAAGCTAAATCCCTTCTTGTCTAATCAGGGAAGTTCACTCCTCCCTGTTCATTTGAGAAAGTTTCTAGTGACCTCTGAGCTAGCTGGCAAACCTAATTAAGTCTAACATATTCAATAGAGACCTAGTCGACCTCAGTCCTACGTCTAAACTATCGTTTATGTTATTCCACAGAAAGACTAGGCCCATGCACCACTGAGTACCCCTTGGCATAATGGTTGAAAGCAAGGCAAACTGGGTGCAGGCCTGAGCACACTGCCTGGCTTCAAAAATGGCCCATTGACCCCTACCACATGTCCAGGCCCTGCCTGTACCAGGCCTCAAAATGGCCCCCACCCACATGGCCAGGCCACAACAACACCCCAAAAAGGCGAAAAACACTCAAAAATCACCACAATCCCATGCCATCCATGCCCTCAATGATGTTTAAATTCAAGACACCCCACAGAAAGACTAGGCCCATGCACCAATGAGTACCCCTGGGCATAATGGTTGAAAGCAAGGCAAACTGGGTCCAGGCCTGAGCACACTGCCTGGCTTCAAAATGGCCCCTTGACTCCCACCACATGGCCAGGTCCTGCCTTTACCAGTCCTCAAAATGGCCCCCACCCACATGGCCAGGCCCCAACAACACCCCAAAAAGTCGAAAAACACTCAAAAATCACCACAATCCCATGCCATCCATGCCCTCAATGATGTTCAAATTCAAGACACCCCACAGAAAGACTAGGCCCATGCGACACTCACTACACCTGGGCCTACTGGCTAGTGAGGCTTTACAGGCACCCAAAAATAAAAATAAATCAACATATAACAGTGAGTTAAAGTTGTGAAAAAAGTTTTAGAACTGTAGTTGCCTCAACTGCAATGTCCCAAACAAACAACACCAACTTACTTGTAAAATCTCAAGTCCAAAAGTGATCCAAATTACAAAGTCCAAAAAGTCCTCAAATACAAATATCCAGCAGCAGTCACAAAAAGTAATCCTTCCAGCTCCACAGCCAAATGAAAGGTGACCAGGACATGGACAAAGCACTGGGAGGAGCCTGCTGGACAGGAACAGGATGTTGGAGACTCTGGGGCACTTCCTTCCTCCGACCCCACCCCAAAAAATGGACTCCTGCACCAAAAAGTGCAGCCAAATGTCAATTTGAGGAGTTATTCTGATCAAAATTATCATTTTCACAAGGTTTATGCTTCCTGCAGTGGATTTCTTGCGCAGAATTACAATTTTTGCAATTTCGGGAACTCGAGCTGTTGAAATCTCCCGCCGGAACTCAGCTGCGCGTGCATCTACGTGTTCGGCATTGTTTACTCCAGCAATGCGTGATTGCGGGCCTTTATGACGTACTCGCATTGTCAAACTCTTGCTGTGCAAGATGGTAAGCCGCGATAACGTATTTGCGTTCGAAAAACTCTCACGCGATCACGCAGCAAGATCGAAAATGGCGCAGCGCACGCAAAACCGGGAGAAAAACAACTCGGCGGACTCAGAATCACGGTAAGTCAACGCCGTGCAAGCGATATTGTTTTTTTCAAGCACGACAAAGCAAAATAATTCGTAGCTTGCGAATTTGCGGATTATTGGGTAAATTCGCCCGCAAAGCGGATTTTACGCCCACGCTTAGTGACCATGTAAATGATGTAACTGAAAAATATCACGCACTCGTCGCTCACCATACGCGGATCCTTCACGATTTTTCCAAAATGGCAGCTAAAATACGCAGACCCGCTGCAGTAGGTATGCTTTGAGTGCGCAACTGCCCCAACATTTTTTTTTTTTAAATTAAAAAAGAAAATGATATAACTATATTAAAATACAAAAAAACTAAATATTAAAAAATATTTCAGTTTTAAATGCATTTTATTTTTTGCAATTTTCTGAAAATATATAATGTTGTTTAATGAATAAAATATTTATAAATAAACAGTTAAAAAACTAGAAATTCAGTACAAAAAAATAGGTATAACTATTATTGCACTGAAAAATTTGCATTTAAAAAACCTTTGAAATTCACTGAAAAAACCATAGGTTTCAGAGACGTTATAGTTAGAAATTAGCATTTAAAAAACCTTTGAAATTCACTGAAAAAAACATACGTTTCAGAGACGTTATAGTTAGGAATTAGCATTTAAAAAACGTTTGAAATTCACTGAAAAAACCATAGGTTTCATGAGTGTTATAATTAGCTGGACATTTCACTTGTACAAAACCATAGAAATTCCTTCGTTATAGTTAGTTGTGCTAACTATAACTCGCGCGCCCGCAATGCACTGCTGATGATGTCACATATTACATCATTCATGACATGGTCAGTGACATCACTGATGACATCACTGATAACATCTCAAATGACAGCACTGATGACATCATCCACGTGACAATCTGATACACCTCATCACACACTAGTATAACCTTTGATCACTCACTGTAAAATACAGAGTACCATATTTGAAAGCATTGACACACATACCAGTTACTACATATGCACTCACTGATTCCTAAGCTTACACACACAACTGTCCATTCACCCACAGAATCACTTATACATGCAGTCACTGATCAATGGTAACACTATCAAATGTACTCATACACCTATATAGACATTGGCACATCAGTAGTCATCCTCATCGGTTATGAAGTGATGCTACTCACTCAAGAAAAGAATCAATCACACTTACATTTACTCACCTACACAGTTATACACAGAACACCTGATTTATACATACACATAGTAAATCATAGTTATTATGTGAAAAATCCCTATTACAATTATACACTCATTCATACAGTTACTCTCACAATACCTGACTCTAATGTATACTTATTTATATACACCAACTCTCATATACAATGCCTTTTTATTTTTCTACTTTATTGGAGATGTACCACTGACACATATATTCACTTACCAACACACAAATAAACACACTCCGACACCCAAACAACTGTTTCCATAAACACTCCTAAACCCATATGCCTGGACAATCAACCACTCACACATCCATGCATTAAGTTACAACTCCCCCACCCAACCACAGATACACTCAGTCTCCCTTACAAATACTCAGCCAACTAATCAATAACTAATATAGACACTCATGTAGTTAGTGACCAATTGATGCAGCAGGTTATACAACAAAAGAGACAGTGATATACACATTCAAGAGTTTGGTTACTAACCCATATATTTAGTGAGACACATTTAATTACTCTCTTAAACAAACAGTCAGACAGCTACTAAATCCTCCATCCAGACAGTTATATATTCACTCAATCTTCAATATAGATTGGTATATATATATCATAGATATTTAAATTTCAAACAAAACCACGCTCACTGGATGATGTCATCAGTGATGTCATTTGAGATGTCATCAATGATGTCACTCACCATGTCATGAATGATATATTATGTGACATGATCAGCAGTGAATTGCGGGCGCGCGAGTGATAGTTAGCACAACCAATGAAATGTCCAGCTAACTATAACACTCATGAAACCTATGTTTTTTTCGGGGAATATATATATATATATATTACCTACTGGCGGTCGCCAGTAGGTAGTTATAGTTAGGATTGGCTACTATAGGAAATCCGCAACATTCTATTGGGAATAACTCTGGCGCTGGTTGAGGAATTTGCGTGCAATTTTCCAAAATGTAGGCCTTAATTTCCATAGGACGGTCTGACAAGTCTACAGCCCAAACCGCTGAACGGAATTACGCCAAACTTTGCAAAATTGTAGGGACTGGTACGCAGATGTGCCTTTGCTATATTTGCTGAAAATTGCTGCAGTGTTTTTTTTAAAAATTAACTTCAAAAACACATATATATCTATATGCGCGCTTCGAGCGCTTACAGGTACGCGTACCGGGGAGCGCACCCGGCGCGCTATGGGAGTGCACGAGCAGAAAGCTGATTGGCTGTCAGGTGTCTGTCAACATTCTAAACAGTCCGGAGAGTCCGCCATCTTGTGTCTCGGTAGAATCGAGACACAAGAGGTGAAAAAGAAAGGGGGAAATAATTAAAAGGGGGCAGAATAGACACCCCCTGACCCCTTAGGTTTTCTGAGGGGGGGCTAGAAGGATTCTTGAGGGCAAAAAACAGTTTTTTTCTTTTTTAATTTTTGCGGGGTAAGCGCTGGGTGCGTTCCCGGGTACGCTCTCTGGTAGGCGCACCCTGAGCGCACCACGGGGAAAAACAGTGAAAGAAAATAGTTTTTAATATTAATTTGGATTGCTTAGAGGTAGGGTAGCTCTAAAAGGAGCTTTTGTGTAATGTGGGTGATTTCAGTACCTATAAGTAGGTACTGATGCAGAGTCTAAAATTGAACAGCAAAACTCTGTTTTCCTCATCTGAGAAATGTATATTGTTTCCTCTGTAGATATCTTGCATGTTGTAATGCAAGTTATTGTGGTATATTCAAATCAAACCATAGTCTCTCGGGAAAACAGAAACAGATCCTTTTGGGACCTCCTGAGAAGGTCTAGGGGGTGAGGGGCACTCTACCCTGCTCCGTTTTCAAGTTTTGAAGTATTACATTTCACTCTTTTTGGGAGAAGGGAAGTAAATGTTGCACTCTATACTATAAGTCTCACTTTATACCACAATCATTTCGCTACTATCACATAAATTACAAATAGAATAATAAAAAATGTCTCAAACAATTTCTAATTTCTAAATATAAATTTATTCTTCAGAATTTTAATAATTTAAAAGAACTTCTAGCATTAACTGATCAGGAATCTCCTCATCAGAAGTCTCCATACATGAGTCCTGGAACTCAATATAGTCCAAACATTCGCTTAATTCAGCATCCAAAGTCTCATCATTAAAATCCCCCATTCCATCTTCTCTCAAACAAAGGTCTTCTTCATGGATAGTGTTATCAACAGGATCATTCAAGACCTCAATAAAACTCACCTCAACAAAAGTCGCAGAAATTTCAAAATGAATATCAACGGTGTCCTCTTTCAGATCAATATTCTTTTCAAATTTCTTGCTGTAAATTGCAGAAAAAAATATCACTTTAATTTATTGTTTTTAGTAATAGATAATATAAAACTAGCTTAATCAAGTATTAAATTCCCCTTACAAATTAACAACTCACCTTTTAGAAAGCAGTAGAAGAGTTAGTTCTGTGTAAATTTCACACCAGAAATAGAACACCAAAAATTCCTCACAAATGTACCTCAAAGAGTTCTATCACAAAATGGCTGTGTTTCCCTCTCATTTTTCATGTATATTCTTGTAGAAAACCAATGAAACTTCATCACACACAAATTCAAAACCAAAGAAACATTTTAATTGGTTCTAAATTTCAAAAGCTAATTGACTCTTGGGTGTCTGTAAACATTCTAAATGGTCTGCATAGTCCGCCATCTTGTGACTCTGAAGAACAGAGACACAAGAGGTGAAAAATAAAAGTGGAAAACGTTGATAGGGGGCAGGGTAGAGACACCCTGCCCCCCTTATGTTTTATCAGGGGGGCCTAGGTTGACTCCGAAAAGCAAAAAAAGTTTTAGTTTTTCAAAAAAAATCCGCGGAGTAAGCTCACGGTGCGCCCACATGGGCGCTAACCGGTATGCGTACCCTGAGCGCACCACGGGGAAAAACAGTGAAAAAAATAATTTAGAGTGCTTAGAGTGCTGTTCCCTTACTCCGGTTCCCTCACTACCCTTCATTCTCTATCCTTTATTCCCCTTCCCCTTACTTTCATCCCCAAGTCACCTTCTCTTAGTACCTATGCTTCAGTCCTGTTCTCCTCTGTTCTCTTTCTTCGCTCCCTCATTCTTTGCCTTTCTCTCACTCACCTTACTCCGCTTCACTCACTCCTTCTCTTACTCCGTCTGTCCTTTCACATCCTCACTCCTTCCCTCTCACATGTTATAGTTAGGAATTAGCTTTTAAACAACCATAGAAATTCACAGAAAAAAACATAGGTTTCACAATCGTTATAGTTAGGAATTAGCATTTAAAAAACCTTTGAAATTCACAGAAAAAACCATAGGTTTCACACCAGTTATAGTTAGCTGAATATTTTACTCGCACAAAACCCTTGAAATTCCCAACCTTTGATATAGTGTATTAAAGGTTAGATTAGAGTTTGAGGAGGTGCATCGTATTATCACATGGATGATGTCATCAGTGATGTCAATTGAGAGAAAACAAGGACCCCCTGGGTATCAGTAATACACAGACTCCTAGGGCAGGGTATTAACCAGTGTGAATAGAAAATCCTAGGCCATCCGCAGAGTAAGTGACCAGAGAGTCTAGGACCAGTGGAGAAAGGAATTATCGAAAGTTGGTGTGTGTATTAAAAAATATATATTTAATTTAACATAGATAAAAATCATATAGAGACTCAAACATATAAGTCAAACTATATGATACAGTAAAATAGTAACATATAAAAATCTTGAGCACAATTCAAAGACAATAAGTAAAAAACATATACATCATATTGACATTATAAATCACAATGAATTGCAAATAATTATACATATGGAACCCAAAAATGACATAAGGAATACTGCAAAATTAATTATAAAGACTCGACGCGCGTTTCGGCAGAGAAAAATCCGCCTTCCTCAGGAGTCATAGGTGAAACTCTGAAAAAACATTATAGAAAAAATATATCAATTACAATACCTATTTTATGTCACATAGTTAATACATATTACTAACTGCATAAACATTTGTTTTTTACACAACAGAGTTCGAAAAACACTTATTCTACCTAGCAGGTCTAGACATGAAATTTGGTCACTTATTGTCATATGATAGACAGGTAAATAAAATATGTCACTGCAGTACTTAGCTAAACGGAGGAAAAATGGTTGATAAATCATGTCAAGTTCATTACATATCTAAGTCAAGGTTGGATATTTTCAGTACACTTAAGGGTGTTTCTGATTAAATTCTTCAACTAAAGAAACTGAAAAACAATAACGTATTGAAATCTTACTATGTAACATCATGGTATAAATCAGTCAACTTACATTTGCAGTGTTGTCTTTCAATTCATTAGTTTAAAAGGGATCGATGGTAACTTCTTTAAAAAAAAATATACACAGGGCCACTTGATATAGGCTAATACCTGATCAAACAAAATGTATAATAATCAACGACATAGTTGTAAATGAATGAAGACACTTTGAACACAATGAGCCATTCAATGTATAACTACATGCGGTCAAGATTGTATTTGATGAAAAAGATATCGGGATTACTGGGGCTAGCTAGTGTAGCGCAGAAGATGATATAGTTACATGGTTACTGATTTACCTGTTTCAGCTATTTCTACACCTATTCCAACTAATTCTTCACATGCATGTCTTAATGTGCTAGATAAAGAAATAAATTACTCAAAGGGGATTCAATATTGTTAATATAAGTATCGACTAACTGTCAAATAGGACTAATGAGAAAAGCTTTTAAAGAGAAAACTGTCGGCATATATATTGTTTAAGATCCAACATAAATAGGTCGACATCCCTAGTGAATCTCCTAATAATTTGAAATTCGAAAGAAAGTTACCTAATATCTTCACAACGTGGATTTTGGGGCCCAGGGTATCTGGATGTTTCACTTGGGATGGGCGTCCAAATATTAGCATATGATCATGGCTGCAGAGAAATATATGAAAGGATATAAACACATCTAAGGTCACTTGCAGTGCTCGATAGGTTATGTTAAAAATCATTCACTAAAGATGAGCTCATGAAGGAATTTAAGCAAGTATTGTTAAACCCAAGAAGGTATGGCATGTACCTTAGAGCGTACAGCTGATACTTTTTCGATCGCAATTCATTTCAATCTTTTGTTCCAAAAAATGGGTCGGAATGCCGGGAGAACTTTAGTGATTCAGAAAAGGGGGTGGTGATGAACAGAACTTTAGTGGCTGGAAAAGAATAAAGACACGCCACGTATTTAAAGGCAGATCCAACATAGCTCTACGAATGCCAATGTGCAGAAATAAGGCGACGCGGCAGAGAATATTGCAAACAAGAGATGCCACGTAATGAAAAACAAGCTATGAATGGCTTTACGAACGCGAGTGCAATGAACGCCTATGTGCGCCAACGTGCAGAAAATAAATGACGCGGCAAGGGATATTACAGACAAAATATGCTACGTACTAAACACATACTAAAAGTTGCTATACGGACGTCATTGCAAAAATAGGTGATATGGCGGCCGGGACTATTAGTGCGTATTTAGGCGTTCTTACCTTCAAGCTAGCAAGTAAATGCCGACAGCAAGATGGTGCTGTTCCACGTGTTTAAAGATTGGCAAATAGTTGTAAATAGTTGCCGGACAGTGAAGTGGTGTAGTTCCAAGCATTAAATGGTAGCTGGAGACGATAAGAAAGTAAAGGGAAATTCAGTGGATGCCAACACATAGCATGTATGTGCGACTGCTAACAATCGGGATGGTTATGTTCTTACCTATAAATGAGAAAGATCTCGTGGGCTGCAGGATGGTGCAGTTCCAGAAGCTACAAAGTAGCAAATGAGCCTCGCCGGTCAAAGGGGTGAATAACGTAGAGGTGAGCGCTCTATAAAGATGATGAATGGCGCGAAAAAGTTACGTTCGGTAGATGCATACGGGAAAGTGAAAACAGACCATATTCAGTGATCTTAAAACGGAAAATACCATTACAAGATGGCGCTCAAAAAGATCGATAACAACGTACAATCTCTGTTATAGTTACAAAATTACACAAAATGAAGGGCGGGGTTTTATATTTTACATAGAGGGTTGCCGTTCTGGATAGGGCTCACGACTTACTTATAGATCGATAAAAATAAAACTAAATATCACAATGTAACTGACGAATAAAATAATGTGTTTATCGAATTCAAAGAGGAATACTAATAGAAATAATAACTGATGTGTTACTATAGTGAGGATTCACAATGATTTTGTGAGGGACAGACTTAAATATATTATCTCTGAAGACAATTCCATTAGTAAATTAATACCAGTTCAGAAAACTAATAAAGAAACGTATAGACAGAAACTGTAACTCCAAAACTAAGCAAGGTTAAATGATGGCATTTTCCCATGGGATCTCGGCATTTAATCCTTTTTTGAAAGTTCCCAGGGAGAAAATCCAGAAAACTTCCCTTTTCTTTCTAACTCTGTCACCGCCTTTGCTATCTGGGAGCCTGATCTTTTCTAAGATGCACCATTTGAAATCTTCCGGGCCATGTTGGTTCTCCATAAAATGTTTGACCAAGGGAGCCAGGATCTTTTTGGTGCGGATGGCTGAACGGTGTTCCGTGAGTCTAGTCTGTATTGGTCTAGAGGTCTCACCAACATATCCGAGTTGGCAGGGGCAAAGGATCAGATAAATACAATTTGCTGTTTTGCAGTTCCACATATCGGTGGCATTGAATTGACACCCATTGTGTTCAAAGGAATCTCCTGCTATAATATTATTGCATGATTTACAGGAAGAGCATCTGACAGTTCCTTTGACTGGGAAGTTGTTATCGATTGACCTTTGGACAAATTCTGAACCAACATCTTTAGAAGTGAAACGGGAATGCACAATAAGAACTTTAAGGTTTTTGTTCCTTTTATGTGCAAACATAGGTTTTTCCAGTTTACAATTAGTTGGATTAGAGTTCAGAATGTGCCAGTTGGAGTTCACAATGTGGCGGACAGTGTTGTCTAAGGTAGAGTGTTTGGTGATACAGACCAATTTGTTATTCTCTGAGGGTGGCTTTGATTTAAGTAAAGAGTCTCGATCATAATATCTCGCTCGTTTGTATGAGTCTCTGACTAGTCTTTGCGGGTAACCTCTACTGAGAAATTTTTGGCGCATGATGTTTGCTTGAAAGTCAAAGTCTGCTAGGTTAGAGCAATTCCTTCTGACTCGAAGGAACTGAGAGAAAGGAATGCTTTCTCTTTGGCATCGTGGGTGAAAGCTTTTGAAATGTAAGAGGGTATTCCTCGCGGTGGGCTTAACAAAAAGATCAACAGCCAATTTGTTATCCTGATGTTTGATGATTATATCCAAAAATTCAACTTGATTGTTATTGAAATGCGCTGTGAATTTCAGATTTTCGTCTACTAAATTGATCCACTCTAAAAAATCACAGAGAGAGTCTTTCCCATTGGTCCAGATAAAGAAAATATCATCGATATATCTGGACCAATGGGAAATGGACTCGAAGAAAGGGGCTATTTCATTATGGATAGCTTTTGTTTCGAAGGCTGCCATATATATGTTGGCAATCGATGGGGCAACTGAAGCCCCCATACTCACGCCTTTAATTTGACGATAGAGCGCATTACCAAATTCTATAATATTTTCAGACAGTACAATATGTAGCAGTTCCATAAGAAAATCTTTGGGACATGGAATATCAAAATTGTCAATAAACCAACTAGTGGCTGACAGAGCTTCCTGCTGGGGGATGTTGCTGTATAGCGCTTCGATGTCCATGGTGACTAGCAAGTCTGTGCATGGATCAAAGGGTACGTTTTCTATTTTTGATATCATGGAACCTGTGTCCTTGATATATGAGGTAATTTTTGGTATGTGAGGACGTAAAAATGAGTCAACAAATTTGGAGAGAGGTTCAGTGTTCGTCCCTATCGTAGGGCGGAGGAGGCTTCGTGCGGTGTGAACATATAACTCCAAACGGCGGTGTCCATAAGGGTAATGACCATGGAATAACCTCAACAAACACGAAAGGACCACCCTCACATATTAAAATTAAGATGTAAAATCTGCCATCTGTTCGCCGAAGCCCTAATACCTCCCTTTAACTACAACCTACTAAGAAGAAGCTGCAAACTTGCCACAAAATAAATTTTAATAGAGTTTCTCAAGTTTCTCAAACTTTACAATAAAGTTATTTATTGAAGACATAGGACGTCTTACCCTCTGAAATGCATTGAAGACGCCTCTCTGATGACTGTAGTGTTGTGCGATATTATTGGTCCCTTGGTATCAGCACAGTTATGATGAAATTGGTCCTGATGAAGGCGGTGTAAACTGCCGAAACGCGCGTAGACCTGCGAAGGGAGCCTTATGTCACATCTTGGCCCTACCTTCTTTCAGCAATATCATCTTGCAATCCAGTTCCTTTCACCATTTCAGTTTGGAGTTTGAGTGTAGTATGAATGTTAGCACGTGAGTGTGTTGAGACATGAGTGTCACCAAGGGCCACTATCAAATAATGTTGTGTGTTGTACATAGATTCTTCTTTTGTAGATATTTATGATTCGATTGTATTTGTTTTGAAATTTTTGATATGAATTGATAAATGTTTTATGATTTCTGATTTATAACAGAACTCATATGAATTGAAATTTAAAAAAAAGAAAGAGGGAAAAAAAATTTTTTTTTACACGTTTTGAATATTTCAATATCTGTTTCTTTTCTTTGTCACCTAGTTAGGTATATATAAACATAGCTCTGCAATTAATTGAATAGGCCAACGCAGGAACGCGCTCACATTAGTACCGTCCCTATCGTAGATACAATAGGTCTATAGGGCGGGTCTATGATGTTTTTATGAATTTTCGGCATGCCATAAATGCATGCTGTTTTGTGTTGGTGATAATTCAAAAATTCAAATTCTTTTTGACTAATATCGCCCGCAGTTAATGCTGTAGTGGTAAGATTGCGGATTTTTTGGGAGATAGAAAGAAGAGGGTTACTTCTTACTTGAGCGTAAGTGGTGGTATCTGAGAGCATAGTTTTCATTTTAAGCTCATAGCTGTTAGTGTCTATCAGGACAATGCCACCACCTTTGTCACAGCTCTTAATGACTAAGGTATTGTCCTGTCTCAAGTTTTTAAGTGAGTCTGATTCCTCTCTACTGAGATTATAGATAGGTTTTGGTATAAAGCGGAGAGCTCTCTCAAGTTGCTGTAGAACAACTAACTCAAAAATGGCAACCTCAGGGCCTACTTGATCTAATGAAGGGTTGAAAGTGGATGGCAGAGATAATTGTCTAGTTTCTTGAGTTGACTCATTGTTATCTGTTTGTGAGGAGAAGAATTTTTTGAGTCTAATTTTGCGAAAAAATGAAATAATGTCTTTCTGAAATTCAAAGATGTTAAGTTGGGAATGGGGGACAAAGGAAAGACCCTTAGATAGGAGGGATTCAGTGTGGGAGTCTATATTTTTAGAGGACAAATTAAAGATCGGGATTACATCCCTTGTCCCCAGTATTGACGATTGCGCGTCTCGCGAATGAATTGGGGTTCCTGAGGCTGATGTTGTTGGTGTGAATGTTGATGTTGATGTGGATGCTGTTGTTGGTGGTGGGCTTGTTGGAAACTGCCTCTGGTCTGATTCTGAAAATGGACTCTGGGTCTCCCCCGTCGTGGGCCCCTGTTGGATAAAAAAGCCTGTTTAGGGCGAGGACCATTATATTGGTTAAAGTTATTTTCTGACTCATAATAATTAGTGGGTCCTTCGTTCTCCGAGTCTGAGGAATCAGTAAAATTATTCACTCTTTGAGGTGTTGGTCTCATATCATCCACATAGTGGTTCTGTTTGTAAAAGTCTTGCCTCAGGTAGGGGTAAGTGCCTTCTAAGGTGTAGAAGCGTTTGTCCTTTGTTAACTTGTCATTTTTGCGTTTGTTTAAGTAGGCACTGAATGACTCCAATTCTTTATTGGCTTCTTCAATTTTCTTCATGGCGTCATCTATGCTACCTGAAGCTTTGAGTTTAGTTTCTAGGGCCTCGATTTCTTTTTTCATATCTACAGCTAGTTCTTTGGCTGTCTCAATAATAAGGATCATAAGATCCCTGGAACATCTGTTCGCGATAAGACTCCATCTTTCTAAAAAGGGCCTATGATTCACAAAAAGTCCCGGTATGTTACGGACTTTCAGACCCATGGGGATCATGCCGTTTTTAAGATACGCCAACATAAATTCCCCATGTGCTTCCATGCGGGTCAATTTCTTTTTCAGTTCAATAAGTTTACGGCTATCTTCATTATTTGATACATTGGATGCGCCTCCACTGGTGGGGGTGATACTTGTTCCAACTAGTGAGGCAAATAATTCATCCGAGAAGCCAAATGTTGGTAATTGGGCCATGATATATTTTTAACCAGTTTGGTTTAGTAAGTCTTAGTCTTAGTCTCAGTGATGTCATCAGTGATGTCATTTGAGATGTCATCAGTGATGTCATCAGTGATGTCACTGACCATGTCATGAATGATGTAATATGTGATATCATCAGCAGTGGATTGCGGGCGCGCAAGTTATAGTGAGTCCAACTAACTATAACGTGGGAATTTCAATGGTTTTGTGTGAGTAAAATGTTCAGCTAACTATAACTGGTGTGAAACCTATGGTTTTTTCTGTGAATTTCAAAGGTTTTTTAAATGCTAGTTCCTAACTATAACGATTGTGAAACCTATGTTTTTTTTCTGTGAAGATATATATATATATATATATATATATATATATATTCACTGAAAAAACCATAGGTTTCACACCAGTTATAGTTAGCTGGAAATTTTACTGACATAAAACCATTGAAATTCCACGTTATAGTTAGTTGGACTCACTATAACTTGCGTGTGTAATGAACTGCTGATGACGTCACATATTACATCACTCATGACATGGTCACTGACATCACTCATGACATCACTCATGACACCATCCTTATGACAGAGTGACAGACCTCCTTTCACTGTAAAGTAACCCTTGAAACATATATTCAAAAATAGAAACTAACATTTTCCAAAAAAGTGGTGATATCCATACCAGTTACAACAACCAATTCAGTAATACCACCATCTATATACACATCCACTCATTCACCAACAGTTCTACATAGTCACTCATACATATATTCACTCATCATATGTAGTGAAACACCTATACATCCTATTACACACCAACAGTCATCCAAAAGTTACTCACACACATAATCACACATGCAAATAAACTATTGAGCATCCATTAATTTGCATATACAGCTATACCCACACTACCACCTTACTTCTAAGGAAACTTACACATACTCACTCTCTTAAACAATCACTTATAGAAACACATACTTATTTAAACAGGAACTCTTACAATCTCTCACTCTCACATATACTCACTTTTATACATCAATACTCACATATACTAGATTAAAACATATGTTGTTACTGATAAAGACAATAGTGAGACAGTCATTCACTCACTAACACACACATATACACACTCATCCACCCATTCAGTCCTGCACATATGCTGTCTTCAAAACACATACAAACAGTGAGTCAGTAACAAACCCATGCAGCCACTTATACACAAAGTGAAACACTGATACATACATTTCAATAATTAAACATTACTCGCTAATATATGTATTCACTAAGATACAGTTAATAAGCCAGTTAACCAATCAATTTTTTTTTAAAAAAACATCCAATTAGACACTTATTTAAACATTTATTCTTCCATCGACCTTTACATATACATATATAAAACATATTTATTTATCAGAAAGAAACACATTCACTGGATGGTGTCATCAGTGATGTCATGAGTGATGTCACTGACCATGTCATGAGTGATGTAATATGTGACGTCATCAGCAGTGCATTACACGCGCAAGTTATAGTGAGTCCAACTAACTATAACGAGGGAATTTCAATGGTTTTTAATGCGATGATGCGTGGTCCAGGCAGGTCACACTTGTAGCAATGTCTTTTGCCTAATGAGTTATGCCGTGATAAGGCTACGTGGCGATGACTTGTGGTGCACTGAGTTAGCGGCACATGAAGCACTCTGCGATGATGCGTGGTCGGGGTGGGCCGTACTGTCTGTTGCCTACTGGACTGCGTCATCTGCAATTGCGACTTGATCTAAATTGTGAGCTCTGCTGTCTGCAGTGTACATCAAAGGCAGTAGTCTGTACAGACATAACTCTGTGGTGCTGTGCCGCAGGGTTCGCAGGGGGCCTGTGTCAAGGAGGCCGGCGGTAACGGCAGCGGCCTCATAGCAGGGGGAGGACCGCCGCTCTGGCAGATGCGTTGGCCTTCCGAGAAGTGAACCACACCCAGAGCCCTGGCCTATACATTCAAACTTCTACGCTGGAGTGGTAAACATTGGAACAGCCTACTCTGCTTCCGGTTCCGCTTACAGGGGGGAAGACACAGCTACATGACCGAGATCTTCGCCACTGCCTGAGGTAACATGGTTGCATCCACTGTCCACAACACTACAAGCACCATCAGTTTATGTACACATGGAGAGGTCTGTGCTCTGCATAGTGAGGTCTGTTCAGCACATCACAGCTACACTTGCCATACTGTGCATTGTTGTTGAGGGGTGACTTGCCTCCTTCACACATACTTGGTTCCCACCTCTACCAACAGTCTGTGGCTGCGGGGTCATGCCATTTTGGGAAGGTCCGCTCTCCTGTTCTGCGCTACCTCGGTGGTAGTAGGGGGGGAGGCTGTCAGGCCCACAGTGCATTCTGCTGCACGCACCCAGGAGTCATCTCTGTGTGGCGTACACAAGGTTCAGCCGAGTTCACAAATAAAACCGGGTCTTGATTGCCAGGATGGTGTATTAAGGCCTACGCATCATTGCAGGCTGCACACCCGCTCAGCTCTGGTGGCACTAACTTAGTGGAACTCAAGTCATTGCCACGTGGTGAGAGACCTGTGTCGGGCAAAGTGCCTCAGCTGCCACCAACTCTGAGTACTTCAAGTCATGGGAGAGAATGGAAATGGCGTTGAGCATGTGCACCCAGTCCTTTTTATTGGCAGGGTGACATGTTCTGTGACACATGTGCTGCATGGGTGTGGAGTGGGTGTAAACCAGCCATGAGGGAGTGGCTGTGGCATGCTGACAACTAGACCTTTGATCAGCAGTTCACTACAGGGAAGACCTGGGACATGCAGCGGAGTGGGCTGGCTGAAACGCACATTCTTCACCACTTCACCAATATGGTGGTTTGAATCTGTGCACCCACCGAGATAGGTACAAAATGGGTGCGTGACTCCACAAATAATAATATATTTTAGTATTTAATAAAAAAGAAGACATATACTTTTAATACCAAACACAATAAATTACAAAAGCTATTTTTAGGATATTAAAGGTACAAAATATCACTAACAAAATATCAAAATTACTGAAAAAACCATAGGTTTAATGAACATTATAATTAGAAAATAGAATTAAAAAACCTTTGAAATTTACAAAAAAACCATAGGCTTTAGGGACATTATAGTTACAAATTAGCATTTAAAAAAACCTTAGAAGTTCACTGAAAAAAACATACGTTTTGCAGGGGCGTGAGTTACAGTTAGGGCTACTAACTATAACAGCTGAATTTGTCTGGTTTTGTACGAGTGAAATGTCCAAGTAACTATAACATCCCTGAAACCTATGATTTTTTCAGTGAATTTCTAAGGTTTTTTAAATGCTAATTTCTAACTATAACGTCCCTGAAACCTATGTTTTTCCCAGTGAATATCTATATATATATATATATTACCTACTGGCGGTCGCCAGTAGGTAGTTATAGTTAGGACCAAGTTTCCATAGGAAATCCGCAACATTCTATTTGAAATAACATTGGAACCGGGACACGAATCTTCATGAAATTCTCTTAGAAAATGGCCTGCTCCTCTCCCCTCCTTCCCTGAAAGGTTGGGGGTAATTCATGAAGGGGGGGCCGAGAAAAAAGGGGGGTCCCAAAACATGTTTTCCCCATGCAATTTTCCATAGGAACTTTAAGACGGCTACAGCCCGAACTGCTGAACGGAATCACACCAAATTTGGCAAAAAGGTAGAGTTCGGTTCGCAGATTACGCTTTTTGTTAAACTGTGTAAATCCATTCAGTAGTTCCTGAAAAAATCAAAAGTATAATCATAGATATATCTATAGACGAAGTACCGTACGCGGGCAGTAAGCGCACGGTCAGGCGTACAGTTACGAGCAGGAGCTGCATGCTCATTGGCTGTCAACTGTCCATCAACAATCCAAACCAGGAAGTGTCGGCATCCATCTTGTGCCTCGGTAGAACTGAGGCACAAGAAAGCAGCAAAAGAAATCTGAAAACAGGCAAAGGGGGCAGGGTAGAAACACCTTGACCCACAAGGACCCCCAAGTCCCAAAAAAGATAATAATATATTTGTTTTAAATCGCGGGGTACGCGATATGGTACGCGTACGCGGTGAAAAGGGAAAAAAAACGAAGTCAGCTTTATTCTTGTTTTGGCCCCGATGGGGCCAAATCCTGGGGGCAATTTTTTTTTCATAATGGGGGGCCCAGAGGGGCCCCAGCCCCGGGGACCACCACCCCCTGGGGCTTTAACTATATTTATGCGGGGGCTGATGACCCCCCGTAGCCCCAGTGACTGCTACCCCAGGGGCTTCTTTTTATTAAAAAAACCTGTGTGGGGGGGCTCATGCCCCCCCACATGCCCCGGGGAACGCCACCTCCCTGGGGCTCTAATATTGAAAATAGGGGGTCCGTGACGGACCCCCCAGCCCCGGGGAACACCACCCCCAGGGCTTTTAAATGTTGGGAGGGGGCTGCACGGCCCCCCTCCTGGAGTCTTGTGGTGGCCCTTGGGACCGCCACCCCCCAGGGCCGGCTCCTGCAGTGTCCCGGGGTGCCTACCCCGGGACACTGCTGTTTGCTATGGTAGGGCGGGAGCCTCGCGGTTCTCACCCTACCATAGCAAACTGCTTTCCTATTTGAAAGAGAGAGCTCCTGCTCTCTCTTTCAAATAGGAAAGCAGATTTTTTTTTTCGTCAGAGAGAGCAGCATGTTAGCTGCTCTCTCTGACGAAAAGCAATGCCGGCTCCCGAAGGACGCGGGGAGCCGGCTGGGACCGTGGGGGCATTGGGAATCCCCCCACGGTCCCTAACATTATATTTCAGCCCCGGGGAATGGGGTCCCTAACATTATATTTCAGCCCCGGGGCATGGGGTCCCCTTAGATTATAAAAAATTAGCTATAGAGGCTATTTTTTACGGTAGATTCACTGTACGCGTACCATACACATATGTACAACGTACGGTGCAAATTCTGTAAGTCGTCCCGTAAGCGTACCCTAGCAAGAAAAAGAAAAATATTTCTAGATATTTAGGAAGTGTATGTGTTTACATGTTGGGTGGCTCTAAAAAGAGCCCTTGTGTTTATTGGGAGATTTTAGTACCTACACAAGTAAGTACCGATGCAGAGTTTAAAGTTCATGAGGAAGACTCTGTTCCCTTCATCTGTAAAATGTACACCATCTCTCCTATAGATGCCTTGCACATTTAAACGCAGATTGTTGTTGTAAATGGACCCGATTCTATAGTCTCGGAGAAAAGCAGAAACAGATTTATTCACATGTTTTCTAGCTTTATCAATTTGTGGACAAAATTGATTGGACCAGTTCCAATTCTGCCTTTGGCATATATTAGGGTAGAAAAGGTAGTTTGGGAGAAAAGTGACATCAGTTCAGTAAAGGTGTCCTTCATAAACAT
Source organism: Lissotriton vulgaris (assembly GCF_964263255.1). Classification (NCBI taxonomy): domain Eukaryota; kingdom Metazoa; phylum Chordata; class Amphibia; order Caudata; family Salamandridae; genus Lissotriton; species Lissotriton vulgaris. The sequence goes on along the minus strand of NW_028246431.1, from coordinate 1,361 downwards.
TTCCAGACCTACCCCAGTCAAAGTGCCTAGGTCATTGCCACCACAGTGCACAATTATGAGGTCAGGGTGTTGGAGATGCAGAAAGGATTTCACCAATGGCATCAATTGGTGCCACTTAAACCTTCTTTGTCCAATCCATTTAATGTCTACATTTGGTAAACCTAGGTCTTTGTGAATTCCTTTCTGTCCCACAATCCACACTCTAAGCATCTTGAAGAGAGGTCTGGTTGCACTCAGATGGTCTCTGTAAATGAAAGGGCAGTTTGAAGATTTTTTTTTCTAAAACGGTGGATAAGTGGAGTTTTGAAAAAAGCAAAGAAGTGATTGGTTGTTTGAAAACTTTTGAGATAGAAAACTAGGGTGCAATTTTCTGTTTTTTAAAAGCCTGTTATTGGTTAAGAAAAAGTGATAGAAAAGAACATTACTTAAAATAAGCTGGTATATTGACAAGTCAAGCACACTTGCTGTTTTGATTTGCAACAATGTATGATGAACTCTTCACCTGTGTGCTCAGTTAGGTGTTCCCTGAAGTGTTTCTATGGTAAGTGGCAGAATGTGGAATGGGGGAAGGGTTGAAAGTTTTGTCAGTTGGAAAGGGTTCAAAAGTTCAAGCAATAGGAAAGTGTGTTTTGTTTTAATTTAATGTGGGAATAAATGTGATTTGTTATTTATTTTTATATGTGTGCAGATTGAGTGTGTAGATTGACAGGGAAAGTTTGCTATTTGCTATAGGACTTCCTGACCCCCTTGGGCTGCTTAGGGGGTTTTACAATGATCCCTAAGGTCAAAGTCTTTTATTTTTTCCTGCTTATGTAAGCTTACAGACTTTGCACCATACGTCGTACGTACAAGCATGGTACGTGCACGGTAAATCTATTGTAAAAAAGAAAATAGCCTTTATCACTAATTTGTTATAATCCCGGGGACCCCAACCCCGGGGCTTCTTTTAAAAAAAAAATAAAACATTAAAAAATCTGTGTGGGGGGCTTAAGCCCCCCACACGCCCGAGGACCGCCACCTCCCTGGGGTTCTAATATAGAAAATAGGGGGGTCCGTACCATAGCAAACTACTTTCCTATTTGAAAGAGAGAGCAGGAAACCTGCTCTCTCTTTCAAGTAGGAAAGCAGATTGCTTTTCGTTAGAGAGAGCAGCATGTTAGCTTCTCTCCCTGACGAAAAGCAATGGCGGCTCCCGAAGGACGCGGGGAGCCGGCTGGGACCGTGGGGGCATTGGGGCTCCCCCCATGGTTCCCAACGTTGTTATTCAGCCCCGGGGGATGGGGTCCCCGGGGATTATAAAAAACTTAGAGATAGAGACTATTTTTTTACTGTAGATTTACCATACGTGTACCATGCACGTA